>NW_006203821.1:1338559-1341700 GCF_000334495.1 Tupaia belangeri chinensis | reverse complement strand
GCCCCAGCCCCAGCCCCATCCCCATCCTCAGTCCCAGATTGGGTTCTTAGAGCCAGAAGGCTCCCCTTTGTCTCTTGGTCAGAGCCAGCATGATCTCAGCCAGTCAGCCTTTCTGTCTTGGCTGAGTCAGACTCAGAGCCACGGCTCACTATTGAGCAGCTCTGTCCTCACACCTGATAGCAGCCCAGGAAAACTAGACCCAGCCCCATCACAGCCACCGGAGGAACCAGAGCCTGATGAGGGAGAATCCAGCCCTGACCCTCAAGCACCCTGGTTTAACTTCTCAGCCCAGGTGCCCTGTGATGTTGCCCCTACACCACCCCCTGCAGTTTCTGAGGACCAGCCTACTCTTGCCTCCTCCAAGCCAGTAAGTAGCCAGAATTAGTAATATGCATTTGACTTCATCTTGCCATATGCTCTATTGCCTGGCTATGGGGTTGGAAGTTAAAGGAACTTCTAAACAGGAAAACTTCCTCTTACGGCTCATTTTATTCACAGGTCAGTAGACCCAGTGTTGCCAACCCCTGTTCTCCAGTACACTTCTCTTCTACCCCGTTGCCTGGGATTACCTCTAAGAGGCGAATAGGAGACTCTGGAGAAATGCCACAGAGTCCCGTAGGGCTGGGACAGCCGAAACGGAGAGGGAGACCTCCCAGTAAGTTCTTGAAACAGATGGAGCAGCGTTACCTAATCCAGCTGACAGCCCAACCTATTCCTCCTGGTAAGTGATTTTAGTGTGGTGTAGGATAAGAGTGTAGGTAAGAATGGTCTCCTATCTCATGTGGGTAGTATGTTTTGGGCAGCTGATTTCCCACACCCCTACCACATATACATGTCTTCTGCTAACAGAGATGCGCTCAGGCTGGTGGTGGATCAGAGATCCTGAGATGTTGGATGCCATGCTCAAGGCCCTACACCCCCGAGGCATACGGGAGAAGGCACTTCACAAACACCTTAACAAGCACAGGGACTTCTTGCAGGAAGTCTGCCTACGACCCTCAACTGGTAAGTAGATAAGCTTGACTCAGTCTGAGTTGAAGAGCTCAGGATAGGTGTTGAGCTGCTGCCATGGACAACAACCTGGTGGACTTCTCCCTCTGTCTTCTCAGACCCCATCTTTGAGCCTAATCAGCTACCTGCCTTTCAAGAAGGGAGTATGAACTGGTCTCCCAAAGAGAAGACATATGAAACAGACCTAGCTGTGCTTCAGTGGGTAGAGGAGCTGGAACGGCGGGTTGTCCTGTCTGATCTGCAGATTCGGGTATACTGGGATTGGCTTTGGGTAGGGAGTTGTTTTGGGAGGGCATTAATCCCTTGCATCCTGTTACAAAAGGCCTGGGCTCCTGCTTCACAAATGACTTACCATGACCTGATATGGGTCATGTTTTGTTTTTTTTCTGTGGCTAACCTTCCTCTTTTACAATGAGTTTTATTCTGTTCTCCCACCTGAAGGGCTGGGCATGTCCTAGCCCAGACTCTACTCGTGAAGACTTGACCTACTGTGAGCATCTACCTGACTCCCAGGAGGAGATCACCTGGAGAGGTCGGGGCAGGGAAGGATTGGCACCTCAGCGTAAAACTACCAACCC
The DNA here is from genome assembly GCF_000334495.1 of Tupaia belangeri chinensis. Taxonomy (NCBI): domain Eukaryota; kingdom Metazoa; phylum Chordata; class Mammalia; order Scandentia; family Tupaiidae; genus Tupaia; species Tupaia belangeri. Next base: position 1,340,111 of record NW_006203821.1, on the reverse strand, counting down.
TCTAGACCTGGCTGTGATGCGACTAGCTGCCCTGGAACAGAATGTGGAGCGGCGGTACCTACGGGAGCCCCTCTGGCCAGCACATGAGGTTGTACTGGAGAAGGCTCTGCTCACCACACCCAATGGTGCCCCTCAGGGCACCCCTACAGAGATGTGAGTGATTTCCAACATCCCATTCTTGACTTTGGAGAGATAGGGAATAAGTTCTCTCTTCAGTGGATGCTATTCATCATCCAAAAATCACCACTTTCTCCCTCCAGATCATATGAGATCACCCCTCGCATTCGTGTCTGGCGCCAGACACTTGAGCGGTGCCGGAGTGCAGCACAGGTGTGCTTGTGCCTAGGCCAGCTGGAGAGGTCAATTGCCTGGGAAAAGTCAGTCAACAAAGTGGTAAGAGGTTGGGAGAGTCTGGAAAGGCTGATGAGCCAGCCAGCCATCTGGAATGGAGTGGGGCTAGATTACTGGCAGGCAGAGGCTTGAGGGTTCACTCTGCCTCCTTAACATCTTGCTCTAGACTTGTCTAGTCTGCCGGAAGGGTGACAATGATGAGTTTCTTCTGCTTTGTGATGGGTGTGACCGTGGTTGCCATATTTACTGCCATCGGCCCAAGATGGAGGCTGTTCCAGAAGGAGACTGGTTCTGTGCTGTCTGTTTGGCCCAGGTAAGGCTTCTGCTCTCTCACTTTCAGACTGAAGCCAGAGATTTTCTTTTTTATCTTATTTACCACCAGTCCTACAAATACCCTTCTATCATACCCCCCAATCTCTACTTAGAAAGAGCTTCAGACTGGGTGTTAAGAGACCTGGGTTCTGGTCTTTTTTTGGGGGGGGGGGACAAGTCGCTTAAATTCTGTAGGTTCAGTTGCTTCTTCTGTAAAGTGGGAATCCTCCTCTTTTACCTACCTTATTGAATTATGTGAATAAATTCACATGCCAGCTTATGTGCAAAAGTATTTTGGAGCCTTAATCACACTTAGGGATTGTAATAAGCTGGAGGTAGGCAGAAAATGTCTCCAGCTATTGCTCTCACCTTTTCCCACCCAAGCAGGTAGAAGGAGAATTCGCTCAGAAGCCTGGTTTCCCAAAGCGAGGTCAGAAGCGGAAAAGTGATTATTTACTAAACTTCCCAGAGGGTGATGGCCGCCGGCGCCGGGTACTGTCGAGGGGCCGAGAAAGCCCAGCAGTGCCTCGGTACTCAGAAGAAGGGCTGTCTCCTTCCAAGCGACGGCGACTCTCAATGCGGAACCATCAAAGTGATCTCACATTTTGCGAGTGAGTTAAGCAAATTCTGGGGAGGCAGTTGGGTCCAAGAGCTCAGAGAGGGTTGTATTTGCCTCCTGAGGTGGAGCCATCACTGTCCCTTGTAATGATAGGATTATCCTGATGGAGATGGAGTCCCATGATGCAGCCTGGCCTTTTCTGGAGCCTGTGAACCCACGTCTGGTGAGCGGCTACCGACGCATCATCAAAAACCCTATGGATTTTTCCACTATGCGGGAGCGGCTGCTCCGGGGAGGGTAAGTAGATGTCAGCAGCTCCTCCATTCCTGC
>NW_006203821.1:1317681-1338503 GCF_000334495.1 Tupaia belangeri chinensis | reverse complement strand
CTGCTGCAGCTTTTACCCAGCTCACAGCTCTGCTTCCCTTTCTCCCCAGATATACCAGCTCGGAGGAATTTGCGGCTGATGCCCTTCTGGTTTTTGACAACTGCCAAACCTTCAATGAAGATGACTCTGAAGTGGGCAAGGCTGGGCACATCATGCGCCGCTTCTTTGAGAGCCGCTGGGAAGAGTTTTATCAGGGAAAACAGGCCAACCTGTGAGGCTAGGGAGGTGAGGTGTCATGTTGCGGCATCTCCCCTCACCTTCCCGCAAACTGAAAAACAAAAAACCTGCCATTCTCAACCTGCTGATGCTGCCCTGGGTCCAGACTCAAGTCAGACGTAATCCTGATTTTTGATCCTGCCCTTGGCAGCGCCCTATGTCCTCTTGTCCCTTTACCCCCATCTCCCTTTCCTCCTCTTGCACCTCAAATAAGAGGCGCAGAGATGAGGTCCTTCTGGACTGAAAGCCAAAAAAGAAAGAAAAAAATAATTTTTCCTTTCTGTTTTATTTTCTAATTAAAAATGGGGAGGTGAGAAGAAGTCCCGACTTCCTCCTCCCAGCTTCCTCTCCTTTCCTGTACTTGCCCCAGCATTCTGGGGTTATTTAACAATAGCAATAGTTCTAGTGAATGTGTGAAACCGAGAAACACTCTGTACTGTGTGCGGACCCGCAGTGACGGCCAGTAAAGTGGACTTAACTCCCAAGTGTGTCGAGCCGGACACCGGGCCCTGAACATGCTGCTTCCATGTTCAGTCCCTCCCCTGCTTCTCGCTTTCTCTCTCTCTTTTCCCCTCCTCCCACCCCCTTTTTTCAGATTTTCTCTCATTCAATAATGTAAAACTATCGTGTACGGGTTCCTCCTCCTTTTTCCCCCAAATCTTTTTCCCTTCAAAGGAAAAAGAAAAGTTCAGAGGTCCCTTGCTTTCTCTCTGTCCTCATCTTCCTAGCCAGTAGCTTTCCCCTTTATAATGTTGGATGCTCCTCATGTGCTGAGTTTCCAGCCTTTTCTGAAACTCAGCTGGGGAGAGGTAAGGGAGGTACTCTGGGCCTTCCAACCTCTTTCCCCACATCCTTCCCAAACCTCCCTCTTGGGAACTCCTCAGGGATAACTACTGCTGAGTTTGGGCACGCCCCCAAATGGAGGCTAGGTAGCACTGGTCTGGCCTCAGAGAGAGAGAGAGAGAGAGAGAGAGAGAGAAGTATTTGTGTGTGTGTGTGTGTGTGTGCGTGTGCGTGTGCGTGCACCTGAGAAAATGCTGTGATTGTGATCCAGTATTGTTTAGTAGGATCTGTTCAGTTTCCCCAGGTGTCTGTTTTTATTCCCACCTTTCCCATTGTTTCAGACCATCACTTTTTTTGTTTTTGGGAAACCACAGGAACAATTTCTTTGGGGACAAGGCTGTGTCTCACCTCTCTCCTGATCGTTTCTGTTCCAGCCTCTTCAAACTGTGCAATCTTTCTGCAGGAACTCTCTCTCTTCTGAGTAGCTTTGAGTCTTAAGCTTTTGCAGGGAGAGGGGTAGAACTGGATCTTTTCCTAATCCCATGAGTGTCTGTAGGTTTAGTTGTGCTTTCCTTCCTTTATCTGCTTCATACGCCAGGATCCTTTCCCAGTAAAGAGACCCTGGAGCACAGGAGAGTAGGGAGGAGGTTCTGGATTGGCCACTGCCCTACATGTGACTACACCTAAGCTGATCCCCTAGCAGGTGAGAGGAAAGCTGCTAACTCCCAGCTATAGCCATGGGCCCCTGGCCCCCTGCTTTCCTGCTCAGCAAAGCCCCTCCCATCAGAGATTACGGGTACTTGCACTGGGGAGGTGGCTGCTGGCTGGCCCAAGCAGAGAGCTGAGGCATCCAAGAAATGTTTCATTGGCGGGGAAGAGGGGTGCCAGGTGAGGTGGAGCATTCCTGTACTTCTGGTAGCACTGAAGAGCCACTGAAGGGGGGTGGGTCCTGGGGCAGCCCCATTCTTACTCTCTTACACCCTTCTCCCCTCCAGCCTATTTCTAAAGTCGCCTTTTCTGTCAGATAAACCTCAAAACGTTTAATTTTATTTGAGATTTTTTTTTTTTTTTTGGTTTTAAATAAGAGGTGTATTGAAGAATATTTGAAGTGACTTTATATTATGCATAAATATTTATATTTTATCTAAATAACTGTGCTGTAACAAACTTTGTGTTAGTCAGACATTGAAACTGTTATAGCTGGGGGATCTTCTTTTTTTCCCCATGGCAGTTTTCCCCTGGTATAAAAAGTACTGATTTCATTGTTGAAGATGAGGTGGATAGGGGGAGTGAAATCTCAGTTGTTCCTTTTTCGTATTTCTCTCCCAGCTCCACCTTTTACCCTAGGGACCAGGCACTCTTAAAGTGGGGTGGAGTCCTAGCCTCAGTTTGAAGAAGTGGGGGCCGAAGGGGGGGTTGGGCATAGGGCACGATCATAGGGGCCATTTCTCAATTTTTCTTTCCTCATCCTCACTGCCCCTTGAGCTAGGTGGATTTTTTCTTTACAAATGAGAGTATTTGGTAGGGAAGGCAGGTTAAAAATAAAAAAGACAACCCCCCACCCCTTCGTTTCCTCTACCCCTATCAGTCTGGTAACAGGAAGAAACCACACCATCAACACCAACAAGTTTCCATGTTCCTTTTACAACAAAAGGGACTGACTTTTTATATAACCAAATGTGGTGTTTTAGTGACTTTTTGATAATGTACAGTTTTTTGTGAATTTAAATTTATTTCTTTCTATATTTTTAGGACCAATCTCATTTTTAATAAGGTTAAAAAAGGAAAAAAAAAAAGTCTAGAGAAAACTCCTGTTTTTGCCATGTGATGTTCCACAAGTGCAGCTGTAGAAAAGTGCTTGTCAGTTGAATAAAAACCACATTTGATAGAGATTCAAGACTCTTGTCTGTTTATCTTCCCTTCAGCATAGGTTCCCACACATCTAAGTGGAGAGACTAGGTGCTGGGAGGGGTTGGATTGGCTTGGTGCAGATGTGCCTTTAAACCTGCAAAGTTTATCCCACAGCCCCACATAGTGGCCTTGGCCTTTCTGTGTGAGAGGCATCTAGAAGTAGACAAGCTGTTTCTTACCCTCTGCTTTGTGGATGACTATGCCTAACCGAGTTGCTGGAGCAAGGTGGGATTCAGTGTGCCTTGTTCCTGCCTTCCTGTGAAACACGGCCTTGGCTTCCTGAGCCACCACTGTGTTCTTACAGTAGCAAATACGGGCCCATCCACCAGCTTCCCACCCATGGATAAGACACTGAGACATAGACTTTGTGTTTTATTTAAAAAAGAAAAGTTGAAATAAGACAAAATGGAGCTCTACCAAATTACAGGGAAGAAACATGGAAAGACCAACAGTCAAAAAAGGAAGTATAAGCTAGAAGGGTGGCATTAGCATAGACATAGCAAGGGTATAAAACCAGCAGCCTCTGGATAAGAAAAAAATGTATAAAGTTTAGTATAAATAAACTTACATCCTGTCCAAGGTGATGTTTATACAACAGAGTAAGTCACACACCCTAAAAGGCCAAAGGGGTTATATGTTCAGGGAGCAAGGACCCCAATAATGGGTGAGGACTTTCTTGCATTGGAAAAGTTTTTCTAGGCTGGAACCTTTGTCTTGATGAACCCTCTTAACTGGATATTAAGGTAAAGAAGGAAATCTGCTTTCAGGCCTATAAAACTCACAAACTTCCTCCTTGGCACCTGATTACCCTTAGCGTCTATGACAATCATTGACCAACTCTTATCCTCTGAAGTTCTAAGCTCTGTTCCAATGTTCCTGTTTCTGGGAGTGACTCCCAACTATTAGTTACCATCCTAAGTAGTCATTACATAGCTTACCCTGGGCCTACCACATCAGGATTGTCTGCAGAGTGCACACTGTTTTAGGGCGATTATGAGCAAACCACCTCACAAGAAGATACTCCAGAAACAAATGTCAACAGGTTTTTGCATTTGATTGTGAGCTCTTTCTAGCACATAGCTTCTGAACCCTTAGGAAGAGAAGGCCAGTAAAGAAAGATGTAATCCAGATGCCTGTGCCCTTGTTGAATTGCAAGTTTATGAGGTAGATGTGTAACAAGGACAAGGAAGTTTAGGGATCTGCTTACAAAAGGAAGGTTTATTAGAAGCAGAACCAGATGGGCTAGGGAGAAACAGGAGGGCACCCAGCTTTCTCGTTACAGTTAGGTGGGGGATCAACCCTAGGGAAGTGCAGCAAAATTCAGCAAAGATCTGAAGGAAGAGTTCAAAGGTAGGTTTTAGCTGTTGAAGGAAGGCTTACTGAAAGAGAAAACAGTAAAATTTCAGAAGTTCTCTAATGCTTGGATCTATTATAAAATTCAGGTAGCACAGAAATAGAGTTGATGGTTTAAAGGGGACTCAATTGGAACAAGGCACAAGATTTTGCACCCATACCTCAGAGGCTGGTTTTTATAATGCCAGCTCTTGACGCAAGTTTATTGACCTTGGCTAAGAAGGCAAAGCAGCTCCTCGTGAGTGCAATGCTGTCACTTTGCCAGAAGATGGAGCATGTGTACGAGTATCAGTGGTTCCTTTTCTGGAAGACAGTAGCCACTGTTGGGGAATCTCTGTGATATTCTAGCAAGGCCTCCCACAGTATCTTTATGGTTCAAAGTAACAGCCAACATGTAGGCCTCAGCCCCCAATGGGCGGACACGAGTTTTTTTTCACTGAGAGACACCAAGGGTGTGTATTATGTGGATGAGCTCACTGATTAGAAGTTAGCAGAGGAATGGAATGGAGCTGAGGTGGCCCAACCCAGGGATGGCCTGTGGAAAAGTGGTCTTCATCCTCAATACAAGAAATGTCCTTCTACCTCTGTTACTTAGAATAGCAATTACCTCTTCAGAGCCACCATGCTCCCTGTGCTGGCTGGGCAGCTCTCAAAAATTCCTAATGTTCTTCTCCATCATTGTTCCCACATCTTCCTAACCTCAACCTGCAGCCTTCCTCCAAGAAATCAAATCAGTAGGGCTTGGGTGTCATCTTGGAGCCTGAGGAGCAGGAATAAGACTAGCATGATATGGGACAGGCAGGCTTGAAGCCTATACAGGATACACCATCTGAGGAAGAAACTGGCATGCACTGGAAACAGAAAAACTACTAAACGTTATGAGCATCTGCAACGAGTGGGGTGAGATGTACGGTGCAGAGTCTAAGATCTGGGCTCTATGAAATCAGAATTCAGAAAACCCTGGGGCTAGTGTTTAGAGAGACCAGGGTGAGACTGAGCTGGAAGGCCCTAAGCTTTAATTGCCCTGACACTCTCCTGACCAACAGGCTATTTCATGGGAGAAACGGTAGCCCTCATTCTCTCTTCCTGTCTTCACTTACCCACTGTTAAAATGAATTAACAAGTAGGAAGAAACAGACGAGTGTAAACCAAACCAGAAAGAAACTTCTGCCAACAGCACAAAAACAGCTTCAGCTCCCCACTGCTTCCTATGCCCAAACCTGCCTTAACCAGAAACACCCAATAGACACCAACAAGCAGATTCACTTAAGAACAAAATCTAACTTTGAAATTTAAAATAAAAACCACAGCCATTTAACTTTTTTTAAATTCAGAAAAAGACAACAATTTCCGTATAAGAAAGGCCCTCATTGCACTAAACCTTTTATCTGAGCAAGTCTCCCCCAATCTACTACCAAATGAACAGAATTCTAGGTTTGTTTTCTTTTCTTCTTAAAGGCCACTGACAAGAAAGATACAGTATACTTTCCTTAGCTGAGGGCTGGGGAGACAAAGACAGAGCTACCTGCCCAGCTAATCCCTTCTAAAAGGTTCCTGGGTTCGGTTCGGGTGGTTATAAATTGGGTAAGCTCTTCTAGAGACTGAAAGTACTAGTGAAAAAAAGCAATTCTGTCCTTTTCACTTTCTGCCCTGTCCACTGCCCTCTGCTTTTAGGATGTACAGCCTGGAGGCTGGGAGCAGTGGGAGTCTCAATTCTGGTGGGAAGGAAGAAAGCTGGGCCTAAACTCTGTGTGTAATAGTTGATGAACAGTCTTTGTCCCTTTGTTATTATCCCCTTCCTCTGCCTACAGCAGCTTAATGAACATCTGTTTCTTTATCCTCCATTATGTGACTTTGTCTGATTGTCTGCTAAAGAGACACCTGGCCTTGAAGTCAAAATGAAGGGGAGAATTCTTTCAGTGCATAAGGGAGTGGCTGGAAGAAGACAGGAGCAGGACCTTATCTTCTAAAATAAGGGCAGAGGCTTTCCTCTGTCCAACTCCATGGGCACAGTCTGGTCTTGCAGGAGACAGTTAAAGAGCAAAATATAATCTTTTAAAAAAAGGACCCCTGGGAACCGGCAGTTAGCGTAATGGCTATGTCGCTGGACTCCCACGTAGTCGACCGCGGTTCGTGTCCCAGACCCGGTGGCTTAAAACTCACGCCGGGCGCGTGTGCGTGCGTGCCCAAGATCCCGAGAGGAGAATGGAGGAGAAGGGATTGCGGCGTGACCATCCCCCCTGGGGGGTGATTTCTCGCTTTCTGTCTCTATGTCTCTCTCTGTCTGTCTGGCGAGCGCACCCGCCCTACAGTGAAAATCTCTCAAAAAAAAAAAAATAGGAAAAGAAAAAAAAAAAAAAGGACCCCTGACCTTGTAAATAATGAGAATTTACTGCCCTTGTCTATCTTAGCTCCCCATTGTCCTTCCACAAAAAGTAGAAACATTTCTGATGTCCTGGTTCTCTGGGGAAGGGGTCCAAACACACCAGGGGAGGGTGGGTAACACAGAGAGTTTTGTCCTTTCTCACCGTGCAAGTCACACACACAGACCAGGCCCCACCACCATCCCTCTGAGTGCAGGTGCGTGTCTCACAGGTGCATGGTTGCCACAAGCCTCTCAAGGATAACTTTTGGTGTATGCAGAGATGTCAAAGTTTGAAGCCTGGGAGCATTTAAAGATCCCAGTTCTGTCCCAGTTTCATAAGTGTCAAAAGGCACTGTGTGTGTCCAGGGCTGGGGAAAGAATTTGCCTCGCTCCAGGAGGCAGGGTCAATTTCGTCTACATCAAAGTTTCTCAAACTTGGTGCTATTGACGTCTTGAGCCAGATAATTCTTTTTTGGGGGGTGGCGGGGATTGTCCTGTGCACTGTAGGATGTTAGCAGCATCCCTGGCCCCCAACCACTAGGTGTCAATAGCACACACACCTCCAAACCAAGGCATGATGATCGAAAATGTTTCTAGATGTTGACAACAGTCACAAAACCACCCCCAGCTGAGAACCACTGGTCTATAGATGCAGCAGCAGATCTCCATAGCAGGGAAGGAACCTAAGTGGATTTAGCAAGGTCACAGCTGCAAAGGCTCTGAGCACAGCGATGTGTAACAGGAACAAGTTGGGCAATGTGACATGAGGCAGAAAAGATCCTCCGGGAGGCAGGAAAGCAGGTATTCCCAAAGAGCTGCAGCTGGAAAAGACACTTCCTCAGGGGGCGTTGGCCTTGGCAGTAAGAAGAATTGTAAGTCAGTCAGTCCATCCTTCTGCAACTGGCCAGGGAAGACCTAATCTTCAAGTTTGGCTCAAAGGAGGCTTCTGAAGGCTGTGGGGTTGTCTCTTTAATGAGCCTACGTCATATCTCTGCGTCCTGAAGCCAGTCTAGGCCCTTCTCCCAGGGTGTGGCAGGAGGAAAAGAAGCCGCTTCCATGACCTGCCTAGTGTTCCACCTTGTTCCTTGCCCTGCACCCCAAAATACCATATAGGATTTCATTCAAAAATGAAATTCACAAACTTTAAAACTATAAAAGGACAAATTAGGCAGGGTCAGCTATATGGAAAAGAGAAAAAGAGCAATCTGGATGAGAAAAAGAAGAGAGAATATGTGAAGAGACAGGGTGTACGAGCTGAGAGCTTTACAAAACTAAAATATGAAAAAGCCTGCATATTTTCCTGTACACATACACATGTACTGAGAAAGTCCATAACCGACCTACGGAGGGCTCCTTCATCAATATTCTAGCACCACATTTTTCCATTTTGTATTTAAAGAAATAATAACAAATTGTTTAAAAAGCCTCCTCAAATAATTCCAATCCATAAACTGTTTTTTTATAACTATAAAAAGAAGCTCCAGCTACCATGTCTTTTTGGGATAGGGAGAAAGTTTCGAACAAAAACATTTTGCAAAAGAAAAAAAGTTTTTTTGATTTTCTTGAATGTAGCACACACAAAAAATGATGGTTCCCCCAGGCTCTATCGACCATGGACCAGCAGAGGGCTGAAGCGCAGAGATTTCTTTTCCAGGCCCAGGCCTATGAAAAGCGATGGCCAAATGTTAGTCCTCAGCAGGGCCTGTAGATGGTCTGATTTCCTGGTGAACCCCTTCTGGGAGCATCAGAACCTCCAAGAACTCATTTCTGTGTTTAAACGGGAGGAGACTCCTAAGGAGGCATAAGGGGAGGGTGAGGAGGGGCAGGACACAGGAACTGTCTGCCTCCAGGCTAGGCAGAGCTGCTGTCCCAGATCAGCACACCCAGTTGGCTACATGTGGCTCTTACCCACTGTTACTTGGTGAACTGGAAGGAATAGACCCCGTGGTCTGAGGGCGTCTCCACCGCCACTTGATTCTGCTGGCCGCTGCTCTCCTGTGCCACAGCCAAGGAGGAGAGTCACACTGTGTTCCTCTCCTTTCCTCCCACTGACGCAGTCCAGCTAAAACCCACCCAGAGCTGAGCGCCCACTCCGACTTACCCACTCTCCCCACACGTGTGCACTACAGCACCACTCCCCCACCAGCCATAGCTGCCTGTCCTCTTCCCTGGACAGTCAGTACAAGTCAACGTCCCGCTGTGAACGACTGAGCAAGAGCCTTGCTCAGGGACTCAGACTAAGTCCTTCCTTCCTCCATTCCTCACATACCAGCTGTTTGTGAACATAGAATCCACAACATTGCCTTAATCTGGGGAAAATCTGCCTCTGTCCACTTTCCTATCCTCAATCCAAAGAAGTAATAACATTCTTACCTCAACCGCAACACTGGAAGAAGGCACGGGGGGGTACTGGGAGATGTAAGCACCTTGCATAGCTGCTGCTGTTGCCATATACTAGAATGAAAAACATCGACGGGCATAGAGCGGAGGTTCTTGGCTTCATTTAAAGCAAGGTTTAAAAACACTGATGTTGGGACCACAGATGGCATATGCTGCTGGACTCCCACGTAGTCGACTGTGGTTTGAGTCCCAGACCCGGTGGCTTAAACTCACGCCGGGCACATGTGTATGTGTGCCCAAGACCCCGAGAGGAAAATGGAGGAGAAGGGATTGCGGTGTGGCTATCCGCCCTAGGAGGTGATTTCTCGCTTTCTGTCTGTCTCTCTCTGTCTTTCTGGTGAGCGCGCATGCCCTATAGCAAAAACCTCTCAAAAACAAAACAAAACAAAACAAAACACTTATATCTGTGTTCTACCCCTGGAGATCCTAATTTAATTGGTCTGGGCATTGGTTTCTTTTTTTCTTTCAGGCTTAATTCACTTTATTTTTCTTGTATGAAAATACTATGTTTGGGCATTGGCTTGTTTTGTTTTTTGGTTTTTTTTGAGAGATTTTTGCTATAGGGTGCATGTGCTTGCCGGACAGACAGACAGATAGAAAGTGAGAAATCGCCCCCGGGGAGGATGGCCACACTGCAATCCTTCTCCTCCATTCTTCTCTGGAGATCTTGGGCACGCACGCACATGCACCTGGCATGTTTTTTTGTTTTGTTTTGTTTTGTTTTTTTACTGGTAGGTTTTAAGCCACCGGGTCTGGGACTCCAACTGCAGTTAACCACGTGAGAGTCCAGCAATGTAACCATTATGCCATCTGCTGGTCCCTGGGTACTGGCTTCTTTTTATCTATTTATTTATTTATTTTTAGAATTATTTAATTTAATTTTATTCATTTAGAGGCAGACAGAAAGAGAGAGAGAAAGTGAGAAAGCAAGCCGCCAGGTCCGTGACTCTAACTGTGGTCAGCCATATGGGAGTCCAGCACCCTTAACCACCACGCCACCTGCTGGCCCAGTACTGGATTCTTTAGAGGCACTCCAGGTAGTCCTACAGTCCACCATCTTAGAGAGGTTCCGCCCTAGACGACAGACATCCTTTCCCAGCCTGTCTTTTGCTTCGCCATAAGCCCTCCTGTGCACATCAGAATGCAGCAGGTCTGAAAGAAACCTAATTCCATTCTTCCTGTTATGATTTGAATAAGAATTTTAAGGAAATATATCTGGGTTCTTAGATAAATACATAGGTAGAAACACCATTTAGTTTTATAATAAGTTAAAAAGGGTGGCCTGGGAAGCAGAGTGGCTATATTTCTGGCTCATGGATTATTAACTTTCCAATTTATCACCTATTCCAAGTGTGCCCTCATGAGGCTGAAGAGGTTCCATCCTCATTCCTGAGGATTTGTGCTGAGGAACATTATACAGGTATCCCTTTACAATCAGAAATATCCTCCTTTACCGTGCCCGTGCTGCTCAAGGAGAGGTGGCCCAGTTGCTGGGTAAGGGGTCCCATCATGGAGGCAGGCTGAAGAGAAATGGGGGGGTCCATTCCTGGTGTTAGAACTGAACCCTAGAGAGGCAACAAAGAAGGGTTAGTTGGCAGCATCTTGTGATGCTGCTTAAAGGCACGACCGAGAGCCAGCAGGACCACTGGAGACAGGCATTTAGAAGTCCTGGGAAATGACAGGTGAGCAGCAATCCCACACTGCAACTCAAAGGTGCTCTGTGCTTCAGGCTAATAACAAGCTCACAGAAGGTAACGCCTTCCAGCTATGCTGCACAAGGGCCTGAGCCAGACTCGCACCCACATTTCCTGTCACCAGAGCCCACTGGTGTGTTTTGTTTCATTTGCATCATAGTGCCTCTTTGGCTTCTGCCCACTCAGAACACTCACTGAAGGCTGCATGAGGTACGACTGGTGGTGCATCCAAGACGGGTTAGGGACTTGTAGAGGAGATGTCTGAGTCACTCTCTAATGCAAGCAAAAACAAACAACAACGTTAATTGCCTAGAAACTATTGTTCAGGTCAATGATCTAATGATCTCCAGCAAAGCCCTCTGAAAGGTGTAATACCCCTTGTTAGAAAATAGTAACAGGGCCTAGCAGTTAGCGTAACGGCTATATCACTGGACTCCCATGTAGTCGACGGTTCGAGTCCTGGACCCTGTGGCTTAAACTCATGCTGGGCGTGTGGGTGCGTGCCCAAGATCCCAAGAGGAGAATGGAGAAGGGACTGAGGCGTGGTTATCCCCCCTGTGGGGTGATTTCTCGCTTTCTGTATCTCTTTGTCTTTCTGGCAAGTGCACACACCCTATAGCAAAAACCTCTCTTAAAAAAAAAAAAAAAGTGAAAAATTTTCAGGTGATAGCGATACTCCTGGTCGAAGGACAATGCTTTGAGAATCACTGGTCTAAGACATTGTTACATGAGAAGTGTGAAATGTAAAAAATTTATTTCATATGGTCCAGTTTTTCTAAAATCAATGACTACCCAAGCCCTCCACATATGTATATATTCCCATGAAGGAAAATATGGAAAATGTTACAGAGTAGGAAACTGACACTGATTTTCTTGTGGAGCCACATCTACAAGAAAAGTGAAGATGCCACTAAACAGTGTATAGGCTGGCCTTGGTGGCACAGTTGGTAGTGTATAGAACTGCAGTGCTAGAAGGCACATGGCCCACCGAGGGATCCAGATCCCAGGCTGACCTGAAAACAAGTTGGACAGGCATGCAAACATGCATGTCCAAGAGCCCCATAAGCTAGACAGCTGTGGAGGGGGACCACAGTGTTAAAAGACCTTGTTAAGGGTGCATCTCCTCTCTCTCCCAGCATACATGTGCATACTCTATCATGAATTTAAAAATAAAAACTTAGGGACCAGCAGATGGTATGGTGGTTAAAGACACTAGACTCCCATGTGGCTGACTGCAGTTCGAGTCCCAGACCTAGTGGCTTGCTTTCTCACTTTCCCATTCTCTCTTCTCTGCCTGTCTCTGATCAAACTGGAAAATAATAATAATAAATAAAGTTAAATAAAATAATTCTTTAAAAATAAAATAAAAACTTAAAACAGGGGACCAGCAGTTGGTGTAATGGCTATGTCACTGGACTCCCATGTAGTCGACCGCTGTTCGAGTCCTGGACCCGGTGGCTTAAACTCACGTTGGGCATGTGTGCGTGCATGCCCAGGATCCTGAGAGGAGAATGGAGGAAAAGAGATTGTGGCGTGGCCATCCCCCCTGGGGGTGATTTCTCGCTTCTGTCTCTCTGTCTCTCTCTGTCTTTCTGGTGAGCGCACGTGCCCTATAACAAAAGCCTCTCAAAAAAGAGAAAAACTTAAAACAGACTATGGTTAAGACAGATTTTATGCTTTATGTAAAAATTATTTATAATATGTATAAAGGAAAAACAAAAACAGAAGTGATTTCTAATAAAGCCTCATATTCCTTCACCTAAAACACAATGTTAGGGAATACCTGTCCACACCCTTTTTTGGGCCTAACTTACCTGATATGAAGACACAGGAGACGGAAGATAAGGAGAGAGTGTAGACTGAGCAAGCATCCTGTTGGGAGTGATATTATAAGGGGCTGGGTAAAACCTGTAGGAAGGAACCTCAGTCAGTAATGAGTCACAGGAAGCCACAGGGAAGGGCTTCCACTGACAAGCACCGTCACTGCCCACTAACTGCTACTTGAAAATCAGGATGAAACATCTGAGCACCTGGACACAGGCCACTGTTATTTTCAGGTGGCCTGATAATATAAAACACTCTTACCCATTCTGAAGAGCAGCAGTAGGGTCATAGGTCAAGGCCATTCCACCCTATAAAGAAAGAATTCAGTGTTCATATTCTTTCTTTTTTTTTGGAGAGGTTTTTGCTATAGGGCATGTGTGCTCACCTGACAGACAGAGACAGACAGAAAGCAAGAAATCACCCCCAGGGGGGATGGCCACGCCACAATCCCTTCTCCTCCATTCTCCTCTTGGAATCCTGGGCACGCATGCACACGTGCCCGGCATGAGTTTAAGCCACTGGGTCCGAGACTCGAACCGCGGTTGACTACGTGGGAGTCCAGCGACATAGCCATTACGCTAACTGCTGGTCCCCAGTGTTCATTTTCTAAGTCGTTGGGTAAAAACAGGAGCAAGTGCAGAATGCCAAGGCTGGGAATGTCTGCACTAGCCCTGCTGCAGCTGTTCCAGAGTTCTTTCAATGTTCAAGCTCAAAACCCCACTCCAGATCCATGCTGAAGACTATACTGAGCAGCCAGCCTCTCTGTCACATACTGCAGCCATCAAGCCTCCCACAGGAGCTCAGAGAAATCGGGTTATGGTAGTTTCCATTCCACTTTAATGTCCTTAGTACTCCTGTCTTCTCAGAGGTCCTCTTACCATGTCGCCATTCCTTGGCCATGCTCGTCCATTTTGCACAAATTTTCCCTGGTTCTGTCGTTTCTTTGGTCCACCATCAGCAAATTTGCAAAGCAAGGGATCAGATGGGACTGCCGAGAGAGAAAGCAGAGAGACAACGCAGACAGGCAGCTGAGAGTCACCTCCTTTAGCCACTGATACTCATGCAAAATTCCTCCAGAATCTTCACTGAAAGTTACAACTGGTGGCCCTCTCAGCCTGACTCCCAGATGCCTCACCTGGTATTCCAGGGGGTGTCTTAATATATTTTCCATTAAAGTGGGTGATGATGGCTTCACACTTTTCCGTGGATTCCATCCTAAGGAGCACAAGAGGGGTTAGGCTCGAGCTTCTCCAGGATCTGTGTTCTCCATACATTCAAAGAGAAAGTTCTAAGTTCCCATGCCCAGAAATGCTTCAAAAGTTAAGACTACAGAAACAGTTTCCACCAAATCCAAGGTATCTTTTTTTTTTTTTTAAGAAATGAATAAACTTTATTTTAAAAAATCATACATAGTTTTTCTTAGAATACATATTTCCATGAACTTTTTCTGTTCTTTTTTTTTTATTGTCAACAAATCATTTTCCATTTATTGTTTTCTGTATATTTTGCCTTTTTTCCCGTCTTTGATTCCCTATCTCACCCTCTGCCATCCCCCCCCCCCTCCCACACTGTGTCTGGTATCTATTGTTGCTTTCTCTGCCTCCCCCATTTTATTGTTTCACTAAATATCTTAATAAATCTAAATATTTTCAATAGCAAGCACAGCTGATATGTACATATCCGTGAACACAAGTCTGACTTTAGGCATAAACAAACCTCAGTGAATAGAATGAACATACTATAAAGTAGCACCTAACTAGGGCTATATAGCTTAACTGCAGTCATCAAATAGGTATTTCTAATGCCTTTTTTTTTCTTCTGAAATTTTTTTTTATTAATTTACATTCATTCCCTGAGCATCATCACAACATTCTAAATGTGGTTTCCCATCTAGAATATACTGCATAGTGGTTTAATAATGCATGTTATCATCCATAATATTCCATTTCTACTTTCATATATATGTTTTTTACCCCATGTCTAGCCCTCTGCCCTATTCCACTCTCTTATTACACTATCTCTGCTGTCTACAGTTGTTTTCAATCCCTTTTCCCCCAACATTTCGTTGATCACACAATATCATAAGTAATCTAACTACTTTCAATAGCAAGATCAGCCGATGAAATCCAAGGTATCTTGAAAAGGCAACCTCAACTTCTAATGAAGGTTCTCTTAACTGGCTCCAGTAGGAAATCCTCAAAGGAATAATGGAAGTCTTTGAGCTATTAACATTCCCAAGAAATACTGACATCCCTTCTATTGCACTGGGTACCTAAATAATCAAATAAATACTGGCTGCTACCATTATTAATTTTTAAGAGTCTTTTTTTTTTTTTTTTATTTTACCATAGGGGGCCGCTCACTGGAGAGAGAGAGAGCGACAGTGAGAGGGAAAGTGAGACATCATCCCTAGCAGGGATGGCCACACTGCAATCCCTTCTCCCCCCCTCTCCTCCTGGAATATTGGGCACATATCCACAAGCACTCAATGTGATTTTTCAAGCCACCAGGTCCGGGACTCGAACTGCAGTTGGCCAGGCAGGTGTCCAGTGATGTAATCATTATGCTACCTGCTGGCACCACATTATTTTTTATTACAAAATTCCTAATGGAAATTGTTCCTTTATGCTAATAAAACTGCACAAGCTAAGAATTTGCCAATATTTATTTTTTGCTTCTGGTTACATACATTTACCAAAGTCTAATCACAATTGATAACTTTGTTAAGATTTCCTGAGATCTAGCCAGTGGCATGGTGGTTGAGGTGCTAGGTGCCACATGACTGACTGTGCGGTTCGAGCCTGGACCTGGCAGCTTAAAAAACATGCCAGGCATGCAGGCGTGCCAAAATTCTGAGAGAATGGAGAAGGGATTACAGCGTGGCCATCCCCCATGGGAAGGAGTGCTTTCTCAAACTTTCCCTCTCTCTCTGGCTCTGGAAAGAGCATGCACCCTCTGGCAAAAAAAATTTTTTAAAAAGATTTCATGGAGGCCAGCAAGTGGTATAAAGGTTGAGGTGCTGGACTCCCATATGGTTAACCAGGGCTCAAGTCCTGAACCTGGTGGTCTGTTTTTGCACTTTCTCTCTCTTATTCTCTGTCTCTCTCTCTGACGAGTGTATGTGCTCTATGGCAAATTAAAAAAATAATAAATAAATTCTTAAAAAGATTTCGTAAATCTATAGAAGCAAAAAGTAAGAAAAAAGGGTTCATGATCATAGTGATAGAGAAAGAAATATTGAAAACTACTGAGTTAAAGTTTCTTGTTGGGGAAAGATTTACTGAGTAAGGAATCAGAAGATCATGAATCCGGCAGGTGGTATGGTGTTTAAAGACACTGGATTCCCACAATGCCAACCACGGTTCAAGTCCTGGACTTGGTGACTTGCTTTCTTGCATCTTCTTTCTCTCTCTGGTCAAGTTAAATAATAATAATAACAAATTAAATTAATTAAATAATAATTAAAAAAATAATAATTAAAAAAAGAATCAAAAGATCTTGATTCCAGGACCAGTTCACCATCCAAAGTTCTGTGAGTCAAGGGGCCAGCAGTTGGCATAATGGCTATGTTGCTGGATTCCCATGTAGTTGGCTGCAGTTTGAGTCCCGGACCTGATGGCTTAAACTCATGCCAGGCCCGTGTGTGTGCATGCCCAAGATCCTGAGAGAATGGAGAAGGGATTACGGCATGGCCATCCCCCTTGAGGGGGCAATGTCTCGCTTTCTGTCTTATAGCAAAAACCTCTCCAAAAAAAGAACAAAGAAAAAGTTCTGTGAGTTAAAAAAAACTCACAAGAACCTTCTGGACCAATTTCTTATTTGTGCTTAGAGATGGAGATAATCTGTCTACCACACAGGGTTGTACAGATCAAATGAGATAATGTATATAAAATGTGTTCTAAAAATTATGAAAGCCTACATAGCACACGGTACAGTATCTTCACCTATTTCTACATTTAATCAGTGTATTTTCTATACCAATAACCACTACAAATAGAAACCATTTTGGGGCCAGCAGGTGGCGTGGAGCTTAGGGTGCTGCACTCCCACATGGCGGCTTACTTTTTCACTTTTTCTCTCTCTCCTTCCCTCTTCCCTCTCTCTGGTGAGCACACATGCCTTATAGCAATCTAAAAAATAAATTAAAAATTTAAAAAACGAACCATTTCTATGTGGGAGGGGAGGAAACTAAAAGAAAAAAATCCTAATTGAAAACCCCTTTAGAGAAAACTCTTCAATAGGTATCTTGGAGCAGTGGTCTAATCTGTTCCTTGCAGCCTTTCCAAAGGGTGAGCAGCTAGTGAGAGTTTCAGAACCTCTATACTTCCTTAGAAACTCTCTCCTAAAACTGCCGTGCCTGAGGGAGAGCTTGTGACTGCTAATGATGAAAGTTGAAGCCCCCTCTCTGGATCATTCCTCTCAATTTATCAATACTAGGCACCCAGCCTAAAAATCAGGCATTGAAGTCTGAGTTACAGATCTCTCTAGTAAATCAGATGGTTTCCAATTCTTTGCTTCCAAAAGAGCTGGAAGAGTTCATCCAGTTGTTAACCGACACATCAAACAATCAATTGTGATGATTACTTTGGTTTTTAGCATAGAATTCAGAAAAGAAGCTGAAACAATTTACTGTTTTAATAAAACTTCCCATTCCCATCTACTTATTTATGTGAACAGGTTCCTCAGCATGAAAACGAAACGCAGAAACAGAACTGGTATTAAAGCGCTCTTACTCTCTCTGTTCTAAATTTGCTATAGGGTGTGGGTGCTCATTGTAGCTAGGAGAAGAGAGAAAGAAAAGCAAAGTGACAAATCACCCCCTAAGGGGATGGCCAGGATACAATCCCTTCTCTATTATCCTCTCAGGATTTGGGGCACCCATGGACATGTGCCCAACCTGTTTCTCAAGCCACAGGGTCCAGGACTCAACCCTCGCAGTAGGCTGCATGGAACTGAGCTGCCTTAACCACCATGGCCAACAGTTGGCTCTTAAGGCTCTCTTGTTATAATAATAAAAAATAATCACTTATGGGTACATGCACTAATTAGAAAAATGTAAACAAAAGAAAATGTATTCATCCACTAGAGAAGCATTTCTAACAAAATTACTTTAGGAACCAGCAAGTGGCATGGTGGTTAAGGTGCTGGACACTCCCACATGATAGCCCACGGTTCAAGTTCTGGACCTGGCAGCTTGCTTTCTCACGTTCCTTCTCTCTCTGGTCAAATTAAAATAAATGAATAAATAAATTTAAAAAAAGAAATCAGGGAACCAGCAGGTGGCGTGGTGGTTAAGGCACTGGACATTACCACATGGCCAACCACGGTTCAAGTCCTGGACCTGGTGGCTTGCTTTCTCACTTTCTCTTTCTCTCTGTGTCTCTCTTTGGTCAAAATAAAATAAGTAAATGAAGAAATAAAATTAAAAATAATTTTTTTAAAAACAAATTAATTTTGTTTTCTCTTTTTGGAGAGGTTTTTGCTCTAGGGCGCATATGCTCGCCAGAAAGACAGAGAGAGACAGAGAGAGAGCGCAAGAAATAACACCCCCCCTCCCGGGGGATAGCCATGCCACAATCCCTTCTCCTCCATTCTCCTCTCAGGATTTTGGGCACGCATGCACACACACCTGGCGGGGGTTTAAGCCACTGGGTCCAGGACTCAAACCACGGTCAACTACATGGGAGTCCAGCGACATAGCCATTATGCTAACTGATGGTCCCAAGAAATTAATTCTTTTAAAAAAATTACTTTATATAAGATAATTTGGGGCTCAGCTCTGGTGGCTCACGCTGCTAAGACGTTGTCGCTTGGAGGCTGAGGCCAAATGGGAGGCCTGGGTTTGATACCTGGTCTAACCTAAAGTGGCTGGGCATGGCGGCTTGCACCTGTAGTCCTAGCTAACCTGGAGGCTGAGGCAGGAGGATCTCAACATGGAAAGACTGTAGAAATTCAATTTCTCTCTCTCTCATTAATAAGTACATTAAAAATTAATGATTTTGTACATTTATTTATTTTTAATATTTTATTTAAGTTTGTTTATTATCATTATTACTGGAATTTGACCAGAAGAGACAGAGACAGAGAGAGAGGGAGAGAGAGAAAGAGAGAGAGAGAGAGAGAGAGAGAGGAAAAGTGAGAAAGCAACGCGCCAGGTCTGGGACTGAACCATGGTCGGCCATGTGGGAGTTGAGTGCCTTTAACCACCACGTCATCTGCCGGCCTCTTGTACAGACATTTAAATATATATATATATATTTTGGGGCGGACAAATGGGCACAGGGAGAAAAAGAAACTTGTTTGTATTTTTGTTGCAGAGAAGTATGACAGAATGGTTTATAAAAAGACTTTGAATTATAAAAATATTATACATTGGAATACAATTCTGAGGGGCCAGCAGGTGGCATGGTGGTTAAGGTTCTGGATACCCACATGGCCAATCATGGTTTGAGTCCCAGACATGGTGGCTTGAAAATCCTAACAAATAGATGGGGCCAGCAGGTAGCATAGTGGTTAAGACGCCAGACTCCCACATGGTCAACCATGTTTCAAGTCCTGGACTTGTCGGCTTGCTTACTCTCTCTCTCTGTGTTGCTCTGTGGTCAAACTGAAAAAATAATAATGATGATGAATAAAATTAAATAATGATTAAAAAAAAGAAAGAAAATCCTAAGAAATAGAGGCCAATAGGTAGCATGGTGGTTAAGCACTAGACTTCCACATAGCCAACTGTGAAATAAGTCCCTGACCTGAGGGTTTGCTTTCTCTCTTGCTCTCTGGGTGAGCGCATAAGCCCTATAGAAAATTTTAAAAATAAAAATTAAATTAAAAAAGAAAATCACAACAAATAAGTAGATAGATAAATTATTTTATTTTAAAAAGAATACAATTCCATAGGGAAAAAGAATGGAAACTCAAAATCAAGAAAGAAAAAGCAGGTAGCGTAATGTTTATGTCACTGGACTCCTATGCAGTCGACTGCGGTTGGAGTCCTGGACTGGGCGACTTAAAACTCATGCCAGGTGCATATGTGTGCATGCCCAAAATCCTGAGAGGAGAACAGAGGGGAAGAGATTGCAGTCTGGCCATCCCCCGCAGTGGCTGATTTCTCACTTTCTGTCTTTCTATCTCTCCAGTGCGTGCACGTTCCCTATAGAAAAAATAACTGTCTAAAAAAAGAAGAACAGAAAGAAAAAGGGCCAGCGTGTGGTGCAACAGTGTCTTGACACTCCATGCTGGGTGGGTTCATGTCCTGAGATCTTATACATGCCAGGCACACTTGTATGTCACTGGTCCTGGGCTGGCTGTAGCTTTGGATGGATCACAGCATGGAGATATGACTGCAGGTGTTTATCTCTCTCTGTTTCCCATTCTTATAGAATAAATAAATTATGTGTGTGTGTGTGTGTGTGTATAGATAGATATTTTTTTTTTTTTTTTTAGAGAGAGGTTTTGGCTATAGGGTGCATGTGCTCGCCAGAAAGACAGAGAGAGAAACAGAGAGACAGAAAGCGAGAAATCACCTCCCAGGGTGGATGGCCACGGTGCAATCCCTTCTCCTCCATTCTCCTCTCAGGATTTTATACAGTTACACACACATTCCAGGTGTGAGTTTTAAGCCACTGGATCTAGGACTTGAACCACAGTCGATTACATGGGAGTCAAGCAACGTAACCATTACATCATCTGCAGGTCCCAGAATAAATATATTTTTAAAAAGAAAATTAAAAAAGAAATGTTGCAAGAATATGTGATTGGGGCCAGCGGGTGACATGGTGGTTAAGGTGCTAGACTCCCACATGGCTGACCATGGTTAGAGTCCCAGACTTGGTGGCTTGCTTTCTCACATTCCCTCTCTCTTTCTCTTTGTCTCTCTTTGGTGAGCACACTTGCCCAATAGCAAATTAAAAAATAATAATAAACAAATTAATAATTTTTAAAAGAATACATTATTTATGATTTTTTAGAATTATTTAATTTTATTTGTTGTTATTATTATTATTATTATTATTTTAATTTGATGAGAGAGGGAGAGAAAGGGAAAGTGAGAAACAAGACACCAGGGACCACCAGTTAGCGTAATGGCTATGTCGCTGGACTCCCATGTAGTCGACTGCCGTTTGTGTCCCAGACCCAGTGGCTTAAAACTCACGCCGGACACGTGTGTGTGCATGCCCAAGATCCCGAGAGGAGAACGGAGGAGAAGGAACTGCGGCGTGGCTATCCCCTCTGGGGGGTGATTTCTCGTTTTCTGTCTCTCTGTCTCTCTCTGTCTG
>NW_006203821.1:1306923-1316436 GCF_000334495.1 Tupaia belangeri chinensis | reverse complement strand
GCTCTCTTCCGGGCAAATTAAAAAAAAAAAAAAAAAAGAAAAAGAATGAATAAATAAATAAAATAAATAAATTTAAATAAATAATTTTTTAAAAAGGCCTGGGGCCAGCAGGGTGGCGTGGTGATTGGGGTGCTGGTCTCTCACATGGCTGACCATGGTACAGGTCCCAGATCAGCAGCTTAAAACTCATGCCAGGTACATTTGTGTGTGTGCCCAAAATCCCAAGAGGAGAATGGAGAATGGATTGCAGTGTGGCCATCCACCCTGGGGGTGATTTCTTGCTTTCTGTCTCTGTTTCTCTCAGATAAGCACATATACCTATAGCAATAATCTCTCCCCTCAAAAAAAAAAAAAATGGCCCATGTGTTTTTTAAAATTATTTTTATTTAACTTTATTATTTATTTATTTAAATTTGACCACAGATGGACAAAGCGAGAGAGAGAGGGAAAGTGAGAAAGCAAGCTGCCAGGTCTGGGGCTTGAACCATGGTCGGCCATGTGGGAGGCCAAGTGGGAGTCCAACGCCCTTAACTACCATGCCACCTGCTGGCCTGGTCCACGTATTTTTTAGTTTTATTTATTTTATTCATGATAGCACATGTATGAGTGAGAAAGAGAGAGAAAAAAAAGACAGGTTCCTCGGCAGTCTTTTCATCCTGTGACCCTCTTTGTCCAGCATTAAGATCTTGGTCATCCATGCATGTACCCCACACATTTCAGATGAACTAAGGATCTGAATCCATGGTCAGCCATATGACTTCCAGCACTGCAGTTCAAAACCACTTGTAACACTAAGGCTGAGCTCATATTTTATTCTTTTAATTGCTAGAGGGTGTGTGCGCTCACCAGATACAGAAGGAGAGAGAAAGCAACCTCCAGTAGAGTGCAATCATGTCACAATCCTTCATCTCCATCCCATCAGGATTTGGGGCATGTACATGCTTGGCATGTTTCTCAAGTTGCTGAGGCCAGGACTTGAACTATGGTTAGCCACACTGGCTCTGGTTTTCTAAGCACAGTGCTTATCTACTGTTCTACAAGATTGACCCATATATAATATATATTATTTTTCAAAATTTGCTACAGGGTGTGCACACTTGCCAGAGACAGCCAGCCAATTATATATAGAGAGAGGTAAAGTAAAAAGCACCCTGAAGGGGGATGGCCATGTCACAGTCCTTTCTCCTCCATTCTCCTCTCAGGATTTTGAGCATCCATGCACATGCACATGTGTTGGGCATGTTTTTCAAACCACTGGGTCTGACAACACAGTCACCAGTGGCCAGCCCCCATTGTTGTTGTTGTTGTCGTCTTTTATTATTGAGGACAGGACTGCCCCTCCCATTTTTAAAAAAATGAATAATTTTGTGTGTCCAATTGCTATGATAGGGAGCTAGGAGGTGGTATGGTGGTTAAGACACTGGACTTCCACCTGGCCAACAGTGGTTTGAGTGCCAGAGCTGGAAGCTAGCTTTCTTACTTTCCCTCTCTCTGTCTCTGTGTGTTAAGCAAATGTGCCTTACAGCAAAATAATAATAATAATAATAATAATAATAATAATAATAATAAAATAAAATAAATATTTTTTAAAAGCCCTATGATATTTAGATTTCATTTGGGTACATTTAAAAATGTACATTGTTGGACACCCACATGACCGGCTGTAGTTCAAATCCCGGACCTGGTAGCTTGAAAATCACATTGGGCACATGTGCCCAAGATCCTGAGGGGAGGATGGAGGAGAAGGCACTGTGGTATGGCCATCCTGCCTGGGGGTAATTTCTCACTTTCCCTCTCACTGTCTCTGTTTCTCTGTCTCTCTGGCAAGTATAAGCTCCCTAAGGCAAAAATCTCAAAAAACAAACAAACAAAAATCAAGTTATAATTTTCTTGAAATTATACTTTGTAAGAACCTAAATATAAATGTATATTAGTGGGACCAGCAGTTGGCATAATGGCTATGTCACTGGATTCCCATGTAATTGACTACGGTTTAAGTCCCAGACCTGGTGGCTTAAACTCATGCCGGGCGTGTGTGCGTGCGTGCCCAAGATACCAAGAGGAGAATGGAGGAGAAGGGATTGTGGTGTGGCCATCCTCCCTGGGGGGGGATTTCTTGCTTTCTGTCTCTCTGTCTCTGTCTTTCTGGTGAGCACATGCACCCTATAGCAAAAACCTCTCAAAAAAAAAAAAGAATATTTTCTCTTTCAGTGTATGTGTATTACTTTTTTAGACAGCAATGAAGTTATTAAAACATAAAAACTGAGACAGGCAGATGGCGTAGTGATTACATCACTGGACTCCCACGTGGCTGACCAAGACTTGAGTCCTGGTTGCTAAAAACACATGCTGGATGCATGTGCATTAGTGCCTAAGATCCCAGGAGGAGAAGGTATTACAGCAAGGCCATCCCCCCAAGAGGTGATTTCTTGCATTCTGTCTCTCTGTCTCCCTCCATCTCTCCAGTGAGCGCCTGTGCCCTATATAGCAAAAATCTCTCTTAAAAAAAATTAAGTTGTTTAGACCATTTTTTCACATAATAAATTGAACTGTCAGCTATTTCTTTTGGTCTAGAGTGAGAAAATATTATGACAAGTAAGGGTGACATGAATTGAAAAAGGTTGAGACCTCCTACTTTTTTTTTTTCAATTTGCTTTTTTTCAGTGTATGCTCGCTGGAGACAAAAAGAGAGAGGAAGGAAAAGAGGGAGAGAGTGAAAGCACTTCCCATGGGGGATGGTCACACAACAATCCCTTCGCCACCACTGTTCTTTTTGGGATTTTGGGCACAATGCACAATGCCCAGCATGTTTTTCAAGTCACTGGGCCATTGGCTGGTCCCCAAGGATCTCTATTTTAAGAGTATGGAAACGGGCCAGTAGATGGAGTAGCAGTGACATCACTAGACTCCCACATGGCCGACTGCCGTTTGAGTCTCAGACTCAGTGACTTGAAAATCAGGCCAGAAGAGTAGGCATCCACAATTGTGTGTGTGCGTGTGTGTATGCATGCACACCCCTAAGATACCTGGAGAAGAATGGAGGAGAAGGGATTGCAGTGTGGTCATCCACCCTGGGGGAGTGATTTCTCACTCTCCCTCTCACTGTCTCTGTCTCTCTCTTTCCCTGGCAAATCCAAGTACCCTAAGGAAAAACCTCTGAGAAAGAAGAATATAGGAGCAAAGTTTGATGAACAAAGCCTAGGAATTCCTCTTTTGTTATGCTTGAGATTGCCAGTAGGTGGTGCTACCAAGATGGAGTCTGCTGGGTCTGAAGACCACAGGGACTATTCACAGACAAGAATTTTAAATAAAAAAGGATCTTCAGATCACTTAGTTTAGTAGTTTTCAAACTTAAAAAGCAAACAAACAAAAAAATACATATAATGAGATCTTTTTAAACAAAATTTCAAAATAAATAAAAGCAGCACCATTCTGAAGTGGGCTACAGATGGTTGAAACTCTACAATAATGACCCCTGAGCCCAGAAGACAACACCCTGGAGTGAACACCGCAAGAAAATCACTCTATATCAACATCTTCTTCACAAGCTCATAAAGGTATCACAAGGGCAGGCAGTGGCAGAGCTGGTTCTAGAATGCACTTCTCCCAACAGATCTGAAACGGAAGACCAAACCATCTACTTCATCCTACTGATCAGAAGCTGGAAGGGTTGGGGAGGGCTCCACTCTACGACCCACTCCTATAACACCTCAGGCAAACCTTTCTTTATCTGCAAAATGAGACAGTATTTATCTCAGCAGGTCATTGTCAAGATGAAATACTTTTTAAAATGTAAATAATATGATGATAAAAATATAAATAATATGTAAATAACTACTCAGTAAGCTACAAAAATATACAGAATTATCTTATTCTGGTTGGGTCTGGATCAAAGGAACAAAAGATTGAGTAGCAGAAAGTAGTTGGGAAAGGACAAAGATTTGGAGGCTAATGGGTTTTCAAGTGTTGTGACCTATAATAAAATGGTCCTTGATTTACTGTGAAGTACTTTTATTTTTTAAAGAATTATTTTATTTTTAACTTTATTTATTTATTTTAATTTGACCAGAGAGGGATAGAGTGAGAGAGAGAAAGTGAGGAGGCAAGCCGCCAGGTCCAGGAATTGAACTGCAGTTGGCCAAGTGGGAGTCCAGTGCCCTTAACCACCGCACCACCTCCCAGTCCCCACTGTTAAGTATTTCTGACCAATAGTTCGGTCCCTGTGGGAAGGAGGGACACAGATTTTTGGGGGGACCTTCCTAAATGACATTCTTTATTCACCTCATCATTTCCCACTCTTACCATCTCTCACCTTGCAAAGCCAACCCCTCTGCTGGTCCCACTGTTGTCTCGAAGGATTCGGGTGGAGATAACCTGGCCAAATGGCTTCAGCATCCCTTCTAGTTCTTGCTCGTCCATTGACAGGGGGAGGTTTGAGATGTATAAATTTGTGGGGTCCTGCTCCTGTTGCTAAAGAAATCGAAGTGAGAAAATGAGGTTTGCATCTCCTATTCCTTTCCACCCTCAGCCCTCATCCACATAATGATCTTTCAGAAAAGAGTAGGAAGGGTCCCACATAAACAAAGAGAACTTTAACTATTTGTAACACCTTGTCCCACTACTGTGGGTCATATGTTGAGTTCAGGAAAAAAACAGCAACCAGATTGAATATTTCTAACGCTCTACAAGCCCATAATACAAGTCCTCAATGATGTCTGGCTGCCCCTTTAAGAACAGGAAGAGCGCAGAGCCCATATGCCCTGCCCTCAAGGCTGTCCCAGGGGCTAGGCTCTCTCAGACTGCCTTACCCCTTGACTGAACTGTTCTGAGTAACTCCACCCCCGTCTTCCGGCTGAGGCCTGAGGCCGACTCCAGAGTAGGAATGCCTGTTCACTCCCTGATGGAGGGAGAGCAGGCAGAAAAAGGGCCAGATGTCACTTGCTGGGTCACACAAAGCCCCAAAAGCGCAGGTCTCCTAGGAACCCTGAGGACTCCAAAACTTTTGAACTCCTGTCAGAGGGTTTCACTCCAGAAAGAAAAAGTGGGAGAGACTTAGAATGTACAAAATGGCACTATCTTCTATTTTTTACAAATCTAAGCAGTCACTCTGCCTTACACAGTGGGTGACCAGTGATGTTAGTCCCTCTTCTGCCTCTCCCTCCAGAGTTTTTGCTGTTGTTGTTGGGGTTTTTTTTTTTTTTTTTTTGCTATAGGCTATATGTTCTTGTCAGAGAGACAGAGAAAGACAGAAAGCGAGAAATCACCCACTGGGGGCCTGGCCACGCTTTCTCCTCCATTTCCTCTTGGGATTTTTGGGCACACACACATATGCACTCAGCGTGAGTTTTAAGTTGCCAGGTCTGGGACTCGAACAGCAGTCGAACACATGGGAGTCCAGCACCTTAATCATCTTTTTCTTTAACCACTACAGAATAGGGTGGCTGGTAGGCTGGCCTCATTGGCTCTGCACATAATACTCACAATGGCTTCAGAAAGGCAAAAGGACAACCCCCCTCAAGAGAAGTGGTGAGAGAAAAGCTTGTTTCCTAGTAGTCTAGATGAAGACAACAGCTGCAGACTGATCTGAGGAGGGGCATCCTGGCTGTGGCTCCCACCTCCCCCAGCTCACCACAGCACCACTACTGGAGCAGTATTGGGAGGTTAGAGACACTTCAGAACTTCTGGGTTGCACAACTAGCTTCTGCAGAGAATGTTGCAGAACTACCACAATTGGTCTGGTGGGGAAGTAGGGCCAGGGTGGCGAGAGGAAGCAGCAGCATTCCTGGAAGAGCCTCCTGACTGACCCTCTTGCTCTCACGATTACTTGACAGAGGAGCACGGTCGACAGAGCCATCTGCCACAGACTGAATACAATCTTCCAACAGCCAGCCCTGGCCCAGACTGCCTTTGGACAGATGAAGTCAGAAAGCACCGCAGATAGCCCTTGCCCAACGTGGTTTTTAAGCCCTGTGGAAACCTCAGAACTGGAACTCTGGTGTGAACCACAGCCCGTTGGAGGGATGGGCACGGGACAGTAGTACCCTTACCTTTGCCATCTGGGCCTGCACACCACTGGCTTTCAGTGCTGTCACAGCTTTCTGTGCTGCTGAAGGGCTGTCAAAATCCACAAAGCCATAGCCTGGAACAGGGAAACAGCATCACTGGGAGGTGGGAGGCAAGGGAGGTAGAAGTCCCAGGCTTTTCAGGAGACAGGGTTATGATCCATGTCACAGAAGTGGTGGGGAGAAAGAGAAATTAAGAGGTTTCAGGTGGTTATCCATGTGCTCCTCCCACCCTGAGATTTGGTCTGCCTTGTGGCTAAGAACATCAAGGACAGTGAGGGAGGTCCTTGGAATACTCGCCCCTGATCCCCTGATAATTCCTAAAGAACTCACTCCCCATTTCTAGACACACCTAGAAATGACAAGCATGCAGGGAATGCAGCATCTGCAGAGCAGTCAACCAGCCACCTGATGGAGGAAGGTCCTCCCACCCCAACCAATAGCCTTTTCTCCTCCTTCCACTCTTCCAACTCCACACAAAACTGCTCAAAACACCAATGAAACTATTCATCCTCAGAAAACAATGCCTACCAAGCCACCCCCCCACCACCACCACAAAAGGCATTTCCATTGCTTTGCTAGGTAGAAATGATCTCACCTGCCTACCACCAATATCCCAACTGGGGGGACACAAGGTCTGAAGTAAGCACAAGGAACCCAGGGGTGTACTGTGCAGTCTTCTAGCCTTGGGTCCCCCAAATGCATTTTTCAGCTCTTGCTATGTGGTCACCAAGGAATCTAGAGATCTTCTAGTCTCTATAGACTAAAAACCTCAGAGACTCCTCCTGGCACCGGGTATTCTGGATTCTCAGCAGGGAAGGGTGGAGGGAAGAGATGGCCTCAAGCTGCTCTCCCATCTCCAAGGACAGCTGTTCTCTCACCTTTGCATTTGTTTGTGGTCTTGTCCAGGATGGCCTTAGTGGAGACAATCTTGCCATATCTAAGGGAAAGGAAAATGCAGTGTGATAATCTGTGGCAGGAATAAAGCATAGAATAGAGACTGAGACATCTGGTTAGAGCCAGGCCCTTTCTCTCCTCCCACCAGGACAAACTTTCCAACTTGAATCTGAATAAAAACAAAAGCAGCCCCAGTAGGTGGCATGATGATTAAGGTGATAGATTTCAAACAGCCACTTCACAGTTTGAGTCACAGACAGAGTGGCTTGAAAATAATACTGGGGGCACGTGCGTGTGTGTCCAAAGTCCCAAGAGAAGAGTGAAGGAGAAGGGATTGCAGCATGGCCCCTGGAGGATGCCTTCTCACTTTCCCCTCTCTCTATCTCCAGCAAGCACATGCGCCCTATACCAAAAGAAATTTTTTAATAAAAAGCTACTTTTAACATAAACCTACCCTCCAAAGGTGCCTACAAAAATAAGGTAACTGTAGTCATTATATTATTAACTTCTCCTCTTCCCCTACTAAGACACTAGTTGGAAAGACAAGATTCTTTTGGGGAAACAAGTGTGGCAATGTCCACACAGCAGTGTGTAAAGGCACAGCTCTGGCTGGGATGCCTTGAGGACTAAAAGAAAACCTTGCTATGACTCGTCTTCTGTTGGACAAACACCATTCCTAAAGAATATTAAATTGAATTAAATTTAAAAAGCTGTAGACAGTTCTTGGACACCCATTTCTACTCCTCTTGGTTGAAAGTCAACCCTGAGCCAAACTGTTTTGGTTCAAATCCTGGTTCTGCTGCTTCCTAGCGATGTGTGATCTTGGACAAATCATCTAATCTTTCTGTGTCTCAGCCTCATCACCTGTAAAGTGAAGATTGGATTGTTAGGAATATGCAACGAGTTGATAATTGTAAAGCACTAATGTCTACCACATGGTAAGCACTTGAAAATCTTAGCTGCTATGGTCATTATTATATTCAAAGGGCTCCAACTTTAATCTACTGCCAATGGTGGTGTCTCCTGCCTTCCCATATTCTGAGACTTCAACTTCTCATCGTCAGGATTTGAGTGTGGAGACCAGCAGATTGAGTAATGGTTAAGTCACTGGGCTCCCACTAGTTGACTGTAGTTCAAGTTCCCAACCCAGTGGCTTAAAACTGACATTGGGCACGTGCATGCGTGCCCAAAATTCTGACAGGAAAGTGGAGAAGGGATTGTGGCATGGCCATCACCCCTGGGGGGTGATTTCTTGCTTTCTGTCTCTCTCTGTCTTTCCAGTGAGTGCACGCACCCTATAACCAAAAAAACTCTCTTGAAAAAAAGAAAGCTTTCAGTGTGTTTGGGAAGGGAGTGGGAACAGACCAGGTGTAACAGCAATGTTGGTAAAGTCATCTGAGACTTCTGATAAGGGAAAAGGAGGGCTATATACCCTGTCGGTGCATTCTGGAGCAATGTCCAAAGGTCCTTTCATTATCCAAGGGACATGTCTTTGTTTGACTTACTATTAATATTTACAACTGATTAGGGCCCAGACATTATGAAAACATACATTAGCATGTAGACTTCTGTCCAGCAGAAATGCAAATTATTTCTTTGCTGTAAAAAAGATAACCCCAGGGCCAGCAGATGGTAGGGTAATTAAGGCGCTGGATCTTGCATGGCTGAAGCTGCATTTTGGGTCTGGGACCTGGCAGCATGAAAAACACACTGGGTGTGTGTACATGAGTGTGCAAAATCCCAAGAACAGTGGAGGAAAGGGGACTGTGGCATGGCCATCTGCCCTGAGAGGTGATTTCTCATTTTCCCTCTCTCTTTGCCTCTGTTTCGCTCTGGTGAGCACACACATTCTACAGCAAAAACCTTTAAAAAAAAAAAATCCCAAAAGGTTACCAGTTATTTTTTAAGAATTATTTTATCTAGGGGCTGGCTGGTGGAGTGGTAGTTAAGGGTACTGGACTCCCATGTGTCTGACTGCGGTTTGAGTCCCAGACCCGGTGGCTTGTTTTCTTCCTCTCTTGCTCTGTCCCTCTCTGATCAAATTAAAATAAATAAATAAAATTACATAAAATAATTATTTTAAAGATTTTAGGGACTAGCAGTTAGCATAATGGCTATGTCACTGGACTCCCATGTAGTTGACCACGGTTCGAGCCCGGACCTGATGGCTTAAAACTCAGGCTAGGTGCGTGTGCGTGCGTGCCCAAGATCCCGAAAGGAGAATGGAGGAGAACAGGGATTGTGGTTGTGGTGTGGTCATCCCCCCTAGGTGGTGGTTTCTCGTTTTCTATCTCCCTGTCTCTCTCTGTCTTTCTGGCGAGTGCATGCACACTATAACAAAAACAAACAAAAAAACTGGTAACCTTGGGGCTGGCAGGTGGTGTGGTGGTTAAGACACTGGACTCCCACACAGCTGACCACAGTTTGAGTCCCAGACCTGGCAGCTTACTTTCCTTCTCTCTCTCTCTCTCTCTGAAGAGAGAGAATAATAAATAATAATAAGAAGAAATAAAATAAAATAATTATTAAAAAAAAAAAAGCACTGATAACCTTG
>NW_006203821.1:1304522-1306665 GCF_000334495.1 Tupaia belangeri chinensis | reverse complement strand
GAGGTTTTCGCTATAGGGCGCATGCGCTCACCAGACAGACAGAGAGAGACATAGAGACAGAAAGCGAGAAATCACCCCCCAGGGGGGATGGTCACGCCGCAATCCTTTCTCCTCCATTCTCCTCTCCGGATCTTGGGCACGCACGCACACGCGCCCGGCATGAGTTTTAAGCCATCGGGTCCGGGACTCGAACTGCGGTCGACTATGTGGGAGTCCAGCGACATAACCATTACGCTAACTGCTGGTCCCAAGGTTACCAGTTCTAATGTCCTAGAGTATATGAACCAGTTTTGTGTCTAACCTAGCAAACTTATTCCCACATTCTTTTTTCTATATTTTATTTGTAATAATAATAATTATTATCTTTTTAATTTGCTATAGAGAACGTGAGGTCATCAGAGACAAAAAGAAAGGGAAAGTGAGAAAGCCAGCTGTCAAGTCCAGGACTTAGACCACAGCTGGTCATGTGGGAATCGAGCACCTTAACCATCATGCCACCTGCTGGCCCCCCACATTCTTTCTTTAGTGCCTATAAATACACAGTTCATCAAATGCTCTTTGAACCTGTTTTACCATCCTACTGGTTCCCTCATTAATTAATTTTTTTTAAGAGAAATTTTTGCTATAGGGTGTGTGTGCTCAATGGAGAGAGACAGAGACACAGGGGGACAGAAAGTGAGGAAATCACCCACCCAGGGTGGTTGGCCATGCCACAATCCCTTCTCCTCCCATCTCCTCTCAGGGTTTTGGACATGCACACACTTGCACATGGAGTGAGTTTGAAGCCACTGGGTCCTGGACTTGAACCGTGGTCGACCATTTGGGAGCCCAGTGATATAACATTACAACATCTGCTGGTCCCATTAAATAAATTTTTAACAAGTGTTCATTCCACATTTGTATGAGAGTCATTTTGTTCATTTACTTTTTTAGAGAGATTTTGTTATAGGGTGAGTGTATTCACCAAAGAGACAGAGAGAGAGAGACAGAAAGTGAGAAATCACCCCCCAGGGAGGATGGCAATGCCGCAATCCCCTGTCCTCCAGTCTCCTGTTGGGATTTTGGGCATGCACCCGACAAGCTGGTTTTTTTTTTTATAAATATTTTTTTTAAATAATTATTTTATTTAACTTTATTTATTTATTTTAATTTGAACAGAGAGGAACAGAGTGAGAGTGAGAGAGAGGGAAAGTGAAAAAACAAGCCACCAGATCTGGGACTTGAACCACGGTCAGTCATGGGGAGTCCAGAACCCCCAACCACCTCACCACCTGCTGGCCCCCGGCATGAGTTTTAAGCCTCCCGGTCCAGGACTCAAACTTAAGTTGACTACATGAGAGTCCAGCGACCTAACCATTACACCATCTGCTGGTCCTTCTTCTTTTTTTTTTTTGTAAGAGAGATTTTTGCTATAGGGTGTGTGCACTTGCCAGAGAGACAGAGAGAGACAGAAATCACAGAAAGGGAGATATCACCCCCCAGAGGGCAGAGCCATGCCATAATCCCTTCTCCTCCATTCTCCTCTTGGGATTTTGGGCACACATGCATACACATGCACTCAGCATGAGTTTTAAGCAGTTGGGTCTGGGACTCAAACTGCGGTCAACTACATGGGAGTCCAGCAACGTAATCACTACACTATCTGCTGATCCCAAGAGTCATGTTTTCAGTTTTTGAAAATTATATGTTGGCAGCAGAGTCAGGTGGAGCTCCCCAAACTTGAGTAGTGGCTTATTAAGCATCAGGGATTATATTAGGATTCCACGGGAAAAAAAGCCTCCACATTCCACTCCAGGAGGGTGAAAATATTAGCGAGACAGACAGAAACCACTAAAATCAGAAGTACATCAGCTAACTGGAAACAGCTGGCAGGGACTGAATTTGAAACTGATTCTCCAAACAAGCATTTTTTCTATCTCTTCTCTCATCCCTGAAGAACACATGATGACGGGTTTGTTTTCGCTCCTTGGCGGCCCCTCACTGACTGTTTTAGTGGAACTTCTG
Organism: Tupaia belangeri chinensis; assembly: GCF_000334495.1. Lineage (NCBI taxonomy): Eukaryota > Metazoa > Chordata > Mammalia > Scandentia > Tupaiidae > Tupaia > Tupaia belangeri. Next base: position 1,304,661 of record NW_006203821.1, on the reverse strand, counting down.
TGACCCAAAGGATTAGACGGAATAAACCAAGCAATGCCCTGGAGGCTGGGAAAAGAACACGTTAGAAGCGGAGGGGGGCGCAGGCGGGGATGGATGTGGCCATCCTAGCCCTTCAGGGCTACATACTTGAACTCTTTCC
>NW_006203821.1:1301784-1304512 GCF_000334495.1 Tupaia belangeri chinensis | reverse complement strand
AGGGGAGGCGCTCCGGAGAAGTCTGACTGTAGGCTAGAGGACACACATGCTGCTTATCCCTGTCAAGGCCCCAGGGTGGAGCTTGCTGTGGTCTAGCCGCCAGAGACTTTGAGCTCAAAATTTCCACTGCAGCTGGCAACAGCTGGATAACTGCTACTTCCTCCTCAGAAGAAGTCCCTCCAAAAGTACCAGGAGTTCCAGTCCCAGACTCCAGGCCTCTCTTTCACTTCCACCAGGGTTTAAGATCCATTTACTTCCCCTACAACCCATGGACAGACACTGGGACAAAGGCAGGAAGTCCTGCGCATGAGAAATACCCTTCCTAGAAAGGCCTCCCTCCCGTCTCCCTCCTCCCCCGCAGCATCCAGAAGGGCTCCAGCCACTGCCCTTCTCAGCCTCCCATTCACAGTAACTCCTCCAACGCCTAGTCCTTCTGGGCTCATTTCCGCTTCTCCACATTCCCCCTTTGGGCTCCTTCTCCCCTACATGCTGACCGTGAATATGCTCATCCCCAAGGGTAGGGCAACTGTTCAGATGGTAAAACGAAAGTCTAAAAGTACTGCATGGTGAAGTCAAATTGAGTGTAGCACATTACAGTGAATACAAGAAACACGGATTGCACACTCAAGGACCTAGACTGATTTGATACTATTTCCCCTCATAAACCAGTGGTTCTGCCAAAAGCTACTATCCTAGACTAAGTCCACTAAGTTCTTTTTTTTTTTTTTAATTCATTCATTTATTTTCATTCAACTAGAGAGAGACAGAGAGAGATAGAGGAAAGTGAGAAAGCAAGCCACCAGGTCAGGGACTCGAACCGTGGTCAGCCATGTGGGAGTGTCCAGTGCCTTAACCACCACACTACCGGCTGGTCCCATAAGTCCACTAAGTTCTACTCACTTACTTTTGTAGCATGGTAAATTGAGATAAAGGAAGGACTAGTGTTAGCGGGTGACCTGGAGGTTAAGGTGCTGGATCCCACTGGGCTGATTGGTGCTAGTAAAAATCTGTATGATTTGCACAGAACAAATCACTCCCTGAGAAGAGGATGAGATTTACAGAGCCTCTCATGACTACATTTTGGAGGAAACATGTTCTGTCTCTCCAGGATTTGGGGCTACTTGGACTTAGGCACAGTGCTCTGGGAGTCCGAATTAGTTTAACTATTTCGGAAAACTATTTTAGTAGAATCTACAAAAGCTGAGTAGCTCTAGAGCCTATGATCCAGCAATTTTTCCATAGGAAATATGTCATGACTTTCTCCACAACCTAATAGATACCCAATGAATGTGTATGTACACACATGCACCTAAATATGCATACAAGATTACAACAGCACTATTTATATTCATAACAGTCACAAACTGGAAACAACCCAAATGCCCAGCAACAGAAGAATGAGTAACTAACTGTGGTACATTCCTTTGATGGAACTCCATAAAGCAGTAAGAATAAATGAAAGTTATGCTACATGCAACAAGTGGATAAATTTCACAAATAGCATTTAGCAAAACAAGATAGGCATAAAAGGGTACATACTTTATGAAAGATATTTATTTATTTATTTATTTTTGCCAAAGAGCACACGCACTCACAATAGACGGAGAGAGGGAGAAGAGAAAGCAACCCTCCCTTGGGGTATGGCCACACACACTTGGTGTCTTTCAAGCCACCAGGGCTGGAATTTGAACTGTGGAATCAGCCATGTAAGATTTGGCTCCCTTAAACCACCAAGCCACAAGGCCAGCTCTTATGACAATATTTATATGAAGTTCAAACAGGGCCACATTAATCTATTATTTAGAAGTCAAACAGTGGAAGAGTTCTGAGCAGCCCCTTTCAGGGACTACAACTGAAGATTCTCTGCCCAGACTTCACCTTCCTGCCCCCTAGATCTAGCCAGGGTCAGGGTAATCCTCAATTTCCATGGAATCTGCTGCACAAAGAGCAAAAAACGGTACTGCTTAGAGACTGCAGATCAACTCCTCCTGCATGCCTCTGAATGCTCAGATTTAACTCCAAAAACTAGGAAAAAACATATAATCCATCAGACGACCAGAAACTACCGTAAAGGCACAAGAAATATGAGAAGCCAAGAAAGCATCTCTTCCCTAAGGGAAAAGAGTAACCCCTCATCCTCCACAGACAATATAAGGGAACTTGTGGAAATGTCAGATAAAGAATTTAAAATATTCATAGTGACGAAGCTAATGGAGATACAAGAGAAGAGAGACACTGAATTCCAGAAAATGCAGGAGAAAAGAGAAAATGAGTTCTAGGAAGTGACGAAGTTCTTGCACGATCTGAAAGAATCATACCATAAAAGAATCAAGCAGAATTATTAGAGGCGAAGGTTGTAATAAAGGAAATCAGAACCTCCCCTGAAAGTGTTAAAAGCAGGTAAGATCATGCAGAATATTGAATCTCAGATGTAGAAGATAGAACCTCTGACCTAGAAAAATTCAGCAAAAAGACTGAGAAAATAACCCAACAAGATGAGAATACTATACGAGTAATACTAGATATTAAATGCCCAAACATCCGGATAATCAGTACTCTAGAAAGTGAAGAAACTAATAAAGGCATTGATAATCTATTCCATGAAATACTGCAAGAAGAGGACCAGCAAGTGGCATGGTGGTTAATGCACTGGACATTCCCACATGGCTGACCATGGTTCAAGTCCTGGATCTGGTGGCTTGCTTTCTCACTTTCTCTCTCTCTCTCT
>NW_006203821.1:1274884-1301618 GCF_000334495.1 Tupaia belangeri chinensis | reverse complement strand
CCGCAATCCCTTCTCCTCCATTCTCCTCTCGGGATCTTGGGCACGCACGCACACGTGCCCGGCATGAGTTTTAAGCCACCGGGTCCGGGACGCAAACCGCGGTCAACTACGTGGGAGTCCAGCGACATAGCCATTACGCTGTTGGTTCCCCCAAAATAAATAATTCTTAAAAAAAGAAAAGAAAAGAAAAGAGATACTGCAAGAAAACTTTGCAAACCTTGAAAGGTATTCAAATATCCAGACCCAAAAAATACAAAGGACCCCACATAGAATCAACCCAAGAAGATCTTCTCCAAGGCACATCACAGCCAGATTGACCAAAACCACAGAGAGAAGATACTAAAATTGGCAAGAAAGAAACATCAAGTTACTTTCAAAGGATATTCCATCAGGCTAACATTGGACCTCTCATCAGAAACAATGTGAGCAAGGAAAGAATGGGAAAATATATTCAAAGTGTTAAGTGAAAAACAATTTCAACCAAGAATACTATACCCTGCAAGATTATCCTTCATATGGGGAGAAAAGATAAAAACATTCTCAGATAAATAAAACCTGAAAGAATTTACCAACACCATACCAGATCTCCAAGAAGTGAGGGAGTGTTATACCAGGGAAACTGAAGTCAGACATACAAAAATAAGAGAACAAAAAACAACCAAGAAAATGGCCAGCCTAATGGTAGGGACAAGTCCAGAGTTGAATGTTGACTTGCAGAATTTAAACAAGAAAGATCAGACCACAGTAACACTGCAAATTCCCTAGAAGAGAGATTAATTACATGAGACTGAACTGGTAAAATAGAATTTGATGACTTTTGACAAAAACATTACTGATTTTCTTCTATGCTTTATTTTCCAGATTCAAGGATTTTTGTCTTCTCGTGAACTGTTGATAGGTTCATCTACCTACTGCTTGAATAGAATCCTAACCTTTTTCCAGGCTTTAAGTCTTAAACAAATTTCTCTTAACATTTTAAAATTTTAATTTATTAAAACTAAAACTGTTTTTCTTGAAATTAAAAAATGCATTAAAAAACCCTATTTAATGACTGCAGTAAGTTATATAGCCCCAGCTAGGTGCTACTTTATAGTATGTTCATTCTACTCACTGAGGTTTATGCCTGAAATCAGATATGTGTTTATAGATATGTATATACCAGCTGTACTTACTATTGAAGTATTTAGATTAAGATCTTTAGTGAACCAATAAAATGTGGGGAAAAAAGGTATAGAAAGTGACTATAGATACCAGAGACAATGTGGGAGGCGGGTGGGAAATGGCAGAAGGTGAGAAGTAGAGAATCAAGGAGGGGGGAGCAAAATATATAAGAAACGAGAAATAGAAAGTTATTTGCTGACCATAACACATATGGTAATATCCCTGATTGAGCCAATATATACTGAATTTGGATGGAAAATCTAATTTTGTATACTGTAATGATGTACAGTGAATGAATGTAAATAAATAAGTTAAAAATAAAAAAAAGAAGTCAAACAGTGGACATTTTGGGAGGGAGGGGTGATAATAACTGGAAGGTGGGCTTCTGAAAGGTTGGTAATGTTCTATTTCTTTTTTTTAATCTTCTTTCTTTCTGAATGAGAAAGACAGACAGAAAGAGAGACAGAGAATCAGCACTCTCAACAGGCCCTCCCACACTGCGATCCTCCTCCAGCCTCAGCTAGCCCCAGATTGTGAGCAGATGTGTGGATGGCGTAGTCAGGGAGGTCTCTGGACACTAACCTGGAATGTTCCTATTTGGGTCGGTCCCACAGAACATCACACTTTACAACTGTGCCACTGTCCAACCCACAGATTTTTTATTTCTTGATCTGGACACAAGGGACTATTACAAGGACGTTCCCTTTGTGAAAATTTACTGTATCATATACACTTAGGATTTGTGTTCAAAGATGGTGGTATGGCTTGAACGTGTTTCCCCAGAATTCATGTATTGAAATCTGGTGAGCCTTCACCCCCTGCTGCACATCAACATGCTGTACCAGGCCAGGGAGGAGGAGGAAGGGGGTCCCCGTGAGCCACCGGACATGAGAGACCTCATTGCCATCCTGTCCCCACAGCAGATCCCCATTGCCACCTTAGAGGAGTCCAGGATGGTTGTGAGTACTGTGGAGTTCTGAGGATTGGGCCTCTCAGGCAGCTCGCCAGAGAAAGAGAGAGAAACAGACAGAGTGGAAGGGAAAGTGAGAAATCACGCCCTCCCAAGGATTTGAACCACAGTCACCATGTGGGGTGCAGCTTCTCCTGAAGAGCACATTACCACTGTGCAACAGAGCTGTCCTTTCCACTTTCTTCTTTATCCCCTAATTTTAGAGCTCATATGACTCACTAGGAATGTCTCCAGAAGCAGAAACTCTCCAAAATATATGAGGGGATTTCAAAACATTCATGGAAAAAATGGAATTAAAATATGAGTTACCCAGCTGGTAACATGGTGGTTGAGGTGTCTGGATCACACACGGCCAACTGAGCTGTTCAAGTTCCAGACTCAGGAGCCCGAAAACATGCTGGGTGCATGTGTATGCAGCCCCAAAATCCCAAAAAGAGAGAGAGATGGAGAAGGAGATTGCAGCATAACTATTCCCCATGGGGAGTGCCAGTTTTCTCACTTTCCCTCTCTCTTTCTGTCTCTCTCCAGTGAGTGTGCTTTCTAGAAAATCTAACTGAGTAAAATAAATTAAATGCATTATTTTGGTGTGAAATATTTTGAAATCCATTCATAGATTTTTCATAGTATTTATTTTCTATGAACTTTTGAAGAGCACTTCATATAATTCAACTGGATAGTCCCACCTTGTTTTGTCTCCACTGCCAGCTCTTACTGCTTTCTACTCATTATCTGTAGAGATCTCAAGCAGTCTATTCAAGGTGTAAGGATAGCCATCTTCCTACTAAGATCATCAGGGGAGATCCTAGAAACAAAACTAACCTTCAAAGACCAGCCTCATCCTGGCTTCCCTCAGAGAAACACATAAAGGTTTTATATATCAGTATCAAGTAAAATTTTAAAAAGGGGCTGCTGGGCTGGCTCTGTGGCCTAGTGGTTAAGGGAGCTGGATCCCACACAGCCAACTACACAGTTAAAGTCCCAGATCCAGGGAACCAGCAGTTAGCATAATGGCTATGTTGCTGGACTCTCACGTAGTTGACCGCGGTTCGCGTCCCGGACCCGGTGGCTTAAAACTCACGCTGGGCACGTGTGCTGCGTGCCCAAGATCCCGAGAGGAAAATGGAGGAGAAGGGATTGCGGTGTGACCATCCCCCGGGGGGGTGATTTCTCGCTTTCTGTCTCTCTGTCTCTCTCTCTCTGTTTGTCTGTCTGGCGAGTGCACGCGCCCTATAGCGAAAACCTCTCCAAAAAAAAAAAAAAAGTCCCAGATCCAGTGGTTTGAAAAACACACTGAGCATGTGCCTGTGTGCCCCAAATCCTGACAAATGGAGCAATGGAGAGGGGATTGTGGTATGACCACACTTCTTTGGAGGGTATTTCCTCCCTCTTTCCCACTCATTTTCTCTGCTAAGCACTTACATCCTCTGGCAATTAAAACAAGGACTGCTGAGAAACTCTGTGACTATAAGGTAGAAGCTAAATAATAATGCATTTCAGGATAGGAATACCTGGCAAGAAGCCAGTATCACCAAATCTGTATGGTCCCTGGAAGCCTACCCACATGTACCAACTTACGGCTGACACAGCTTGACAAGGTCCTGGTCAGTAGTGCCTGCTTGCAACCCTCGGATATACAGGTTGGTTTTGCTCAGCTGGTCGTTCCCGTTGCTCCCGCTGCTGCTGTTCGGGGTGCTGCTGCTTGGACTAGGTGGTGCCATCTGCTGAGCCAGTGACACATAAGGCTGCGGGAGACATGAGAAACAGAAGATCAAAAGATTATACATTTAGATGTTGGATAGTGAGAAAGATCCTGGTCAGGACTAGCAAATGGTATAATAGTTGTATCGCTTGACTCCCAAGTAGTTGACCACAGTTTGAGTTCCAGACCTGGTGGCTTAAAATTCATGCTGGGTGTGCACATGTGCATGCCCAAAATCCCAAGAGGAGAATGAAGGGATTGTAGTGCGGCTATCCCCTTGGGGGTGACTTCTCACTTTCTGTCTCTGTCTCTATGATGAGCACACACGTCCTATAGCAAAGAAATCTGTCCCCCCCCAAAAAATCCTCATCTTCTGCGCGGTGGGGGGGATTGAAATGTTAATAGCAACAAATTTAACAAAGATAAAAAATATATATTAAAAAAAGGACCAGCAGGTGGCGTGGTGTTTGAGGTGCTGGACACTCCCACATAGCCGACCACGGTTTGAGTCCTGGACCTGGTGGCTTGCTTTCTCACTTTCCCTCCCTTTCTCGCTCTCTGTGTCTTTCTGTGGCCAAATTAAAATAAATGAATGGGTAAATAAAATTAAATAAATAGTCCTTTAAAAAATATATATATATATTTAAAACGAGACAATGGAAGAAAGAAAGAGGAAAAAAGGAATTACTATGCTGTAGAGTAAAAAAATATAGAGAGACTGGCAGGTAGTGTGGTGGTTAAGCCACTTCCACATGGCTGACTGGTTCAAGCTCCAGACCTGGTGGCTTGCTTTCTCGCTTTCCCTCTCTCTAATAACTTCAAAAAAAAAAAAAAAAAAGACAATGAATAAAATGAAATAAAAATAATTCTTAAAAAAATAAAGTATAAAACTATTCTACCTATCTTTCAAGAATAATGAGGGGCTGGCAGGTGGCATGGTGATTAAAGATATTGAACTCCCACATGGCTGACTGTGGTTTAAGTCTTGGACCTGGTGGCTTGCTTTTTCACTTTCTCTCTCTTTTTCTCTCTCATTCTCTTTCTCTGGTCAAACTAAAACAAATAATAATAATTAATAAAGTTAAGTAAAATAATTATTTAAAAAATAATAATAATGAGAAGCCAAAATAAGTTTGTTACACATTCTGATAAAAAGTCCAGTAAGTGGCGTGGTGGGTTAGGCACTGAATTCTACATGGTTTACACAGTTGGAGTCCCAGACCCAGTGCACATACATGCATGCTTGAAAATCCAAGAGGAGAGGGGCCAGCAGGTGGCTTGGTGATTAAAGACACTGGATTCCCACATGGTCCACCATAGTTTGAGTCCTGAACCTGGTGGCTCACTTTCTCCCTCTCTCTGTGTTTCTATCTCTCTCTGGTCAAATTAAAATGATAAAGTTAAATCAAATTATCTTTTTAAAAAAGAAATTAAAAATCCAGGAGGAGAATGGAGAAGGGGTTGTGGTGTGATCATTCCCTCTCACTTTCCCTCTCACTATATCTCTGACTCTCCAGAGCACGCATCCTTGAGAAAAAAAAAAGGTATTTATTGGACCAACCCATTGACCCATGCCTTGGTGATTAAGGCAGCTGGATCCCACATATGACACTGCATTTCGAGTAACAGCTTGAGTGGCTTAAGAAACAGGCCAGGTTCATGTGTACATGTCCCCAGAATTTTTTTTTTAATTTTATTTATTATTATTATTATTCAATTTTACTAGAGAGAGAAGGAGAATGATAGTGAGAAAGCAAGCCACTAGGTCCGGGACGTGGACTGTGGTCAGCCAGGTGGGAGTCTAATGCCTTAACCACCATACCACCTGCTGTCTCCAATGTCCCCAGAATCTTGAATGAAGGGAGAAATGGAGAAAGGATTGTGCATGACTGTGCCCCATGGGAGGGATGCTTTCTCACTTTCCCTCTCCCTTTCTCCCTCTCTCTCTCCCCACCTCTCTCTTTTGCAGGCACACACTCCCTTTGCCAACCTAATCAATCAACCAAAGTAGTTATACAATAATGAAATTTTGTATAATACACACATTGCAGAACACAATTAACTTCTGCCTCTTTTTCTGTTAGAACTATTTTATTTAACTTTATTTATGTATTTTAATTTGACCAAAGAGGGACAGAATGAGAGAGAGAGAGAGAAAGTGAGAAAGCAAGCCACCAGGTCTAGGACTTAAACCACAGTCAGTCTTATGAGAGTCCAGCACGCTTCACCACCATGCTACCTGCCAACCCCAATGTCTGCCTCTTAAGTAAACTATAATTAGTCAAGACTAATAAAACCTAGGTTCTATTAAAAAATGATGAGGAGAAAATAATAAAAACTTACCAAATCATAAATGATATAAATTGAACATAGATTATTCACAAAACTGTAGAATATGACAACTATAAAATACCTCTAGGAGCTTAAAAAGTATTGTTAACTTGGACAATAAAATAAAAAACTGGGTCAATGAGCAATTCAAGTCTAGGACCCAGAGGCTTGGGAAACACACTGGGCACATGTGCATGCATTCCCAAGGTCCTAAAGGGAGAGAAAGACGGCACAGCAGATTGTGGTGTGACCATGCCCCATGGGGTTGCTTTCTCTTTCTTCCCATTCCTCCTCAAGCACATGTGCCCTTTGGCAAATTAAAATATGTGTGTATATAAAAATATATATTATACATATTACATATATATGTAAGGGAGTAAAAATGAAATTCATTACCATAGTAATAGGAACTTAGTCAAAAGTTATTTACAGGGACAATCAGGTGGTGTGGTGGTTAAAGCCGTTGGACTCCCACGTGGCTGACCACAGTATGATTCTGTGACTTGAAACTCATGCCAGACACATGTGCATGGCTGCCCCAAATCCCAGGAGAATGGACTGAGTGTGGTCATTCTCCAGGAGGGTGATTTCTCATTGTTCATCTTACTTTCTCTCTCCTCTGGTGAGCATGTGCAACTTAAGGCAAAAACCTTAAAAGAAAAGTTATTTACAAATTTTATTTTTTTTCAGTTTTGCTATAGGAGGCATATTCTTGCCAGAGAGAGATAGAGAGAGGGAAAGTAAGAAATCAACCCCCAGGGAGAGGGTCATGCAGCAACCCCTTCTCCTCTATTCTCCTCCTGGGATTTTGAGCACACACACGCACAAGCACCTGGTGTGATTTTCAAGTCACTAGGTTCCAACTGGAATTGTGGTCAGCCATGTGGAAGTCCAGTGCCCTAACCACCATGCCACCTGTTGGCACTCTTATTTATGACTTTTAAAAACATTTATCTGAATGAAAACTAGATTCATTATGGCCAAGGAAATTCAGGATTTGGGATGAAATGTCTCTAATCTTTCACAAGTGATACTAATATGGATAACACATCATGCACATTTTCTTTCTTTCTTTTTCTAGGTTTGTGCCATACGGTGCATGCACTGGCCAGAGAGAGTGAGAGAGAAAGTGAGAAATTACCCCCTGGGGGGATGGCCACGCCACAATCCCTTCTCCTCCATTCTTCTCCTGGGATTTTGGGTTCGTGTGTACACATGCTCAGCATGATTTTCAATTCACCAGGTCTAGGACTTGAACTGTGGTCAGCCATGTGAGAGTCCAGTACCTTAACTACCATGCCACCTGCTGGCCTCTCATGCTGCATTTTCTAGGTACTTCTGTAAGACACAAAATGCCAGGTGGGCTAAAACATGGATCCATTCCTTTATGGAGTATTTTATATCCTCATACCTTAATCAGACTTTCACCATTTACATTTGAAATTGACTCATAATATTCTACTAAACTTGCATAATTATCTCTAATACAGTACATTTTACTATATGACACTCATAATCTTTTTCTTCCTTGACTCAAAGCACTAATATAAGCTTGTTTGGTGTTACTTCCTCCTAAAATGCTGATTTGGGGCCAGCTTGTGGCCTGTGGTTAAGGCAGTTTCATCTCACATGGCAAACTGTGTGGACTGAGTCTCAGATCTGGTGGTGTGAGAAAAACACCAAGGGTGTGTGCGTGTGTGCCCAAAATCCTGAAAAGAGGGAGAAATGGAGGAAAAGGATGACAGCATGACCCTTCCCCATGGGAGGGAGAAAAGGGTGCTTTCTTGTTTTCTCTCTCTCTCTCCCCCTCTCTCTCCCTAATAAACATACATACCCTCTGGCAAAATAAAAATAAATAAATAAAATGTTGATTTTCTTTCTCCTCTTTAAGCTTATGTCAAGTAATTCCTAACTAGTCTCACTGCCTCTGGCCTCCTAACCCTCTAAACCATCCTCAATAATGCAGTGGTATTAGTGTTCTCTAATACATGTGATCATGTAATTTTTCTGTTTATAAACCCATTAATGTTTCTCCTTCACTTCCAAATCAAATCTCCTTCATAAAAAGATTCAAACCTACACTCTTCTACTGGATAACTTGACCTATTCCTTTGCTACATGATAATACTTTATCATTCCTTGTTTCTAAGGGCACACTGAATACCATCCCAGATATCTAAGACACTAGGCCAAATGTGAGGCCCTGTTCAAATCTTTGAATCATAAGGGGCACAGTACAGCTCTGAGTCCTCTTCTAAATGGCCACTAATCCAAATTGCTTCAGGTATTTCACCTACATGAGTATGAACCAACCAAAGTTATATGTAAAAACCTGTAAGGCTCCTTTTCCTAGAAACCATAAAACTGCATGTCATTCAAAGGGGTGAAGTAAACTGATGGATGTCATAGCAGAAGTCTTTTTCTTTTTTCTTAAGTTTTTGCCACAGGGCGCATGTACTTGCCAGTGAGACACAGAGAGACAGTGGGAGGGAAAGTGAGAAATCACCCCCTGGGGTACATGGCCACACCACAATCCCTTCTCCTCCATTTGCCTCCTGGGATTTGGGGCATGCAGGCACATGTACCCACCATGATTTTCTTTTCTTTTTATTCTTTTTGAGGGGTTTTGCTATTGGGTGGGTCCACTCGCCAGAGAGACAGAAAGTAAGAAATCACCTCCCAGGGGGTATGGCCACACTGTAATCTCTTCTCTTCCAGTCTCCTCTCGGGATTTTGGGCAGGCCCCCAGTGTGAGTTTTAAGCCACCAGATCTGGGACTCGAACCTCAGCTGACTACGTGGGAGTCCAGCGACGTAACCATTACTCCATCTGCTGGTCCCCCCAGCATGATTTTCAAGCCACCAGGTCTTAGATTCAAATTGCGGTCAACCATGTGGAAGTCCTTAACCATCACACTACCTGCTGGCCCCATGACTATCTCTTTCTAGAGAAACCTGGAGTACTGACAATTTAGAAGTTCAACTAACTTTGAGCCTCACATGAATATGACATTTTTTTAGGGCACAATGATAAATAGAAAATAAGCTTTAAGATTTAAAGTTGGGTGCAGTTTATAGAGTCTACCATTGTGATACAGGATTAAGGAAAACATCTTGCTCTTCGATTTCTAGTTTAGGCCCTGACATAGGACCAACAGCCCAGAGAACCATTTCAGACCATTAGGAGCTGGAGAGAATACAGTTCTATCCTTCCCTCCTCCAGCATATTCATTAATTTGGGGGAGGAGTTGGTAGGATACAGAAATATGTAACTCCACCATTTTTCACTCAGAAAAAGAAAATCAGGAGCTGGCAGGTGGCGTGGTGGTTAAGGAGGCTGGACTCACACATGGACAATCATAGTAGAGTCCCAGACCTGGCAGCTTGGTCTTTCACTCTCTCTCTCTCTTGCTCTCTCATTGACCAGAGAGGGACAGAGTGAGAGAGAGAGAGAGAGGGAAAGCAAGATAGCAAACCGCCAGGTCTGGGACCCAGACCACGGTCAGCCATGTCGAAGTCCAGCCCCCTTCACCACCACGCTACCTGCTAGCCCCTAAAATAATTCTTTTTTTTTTTTGGAGAGGTTTTTGCTATAGGGCGCATGTGCTTACCAGACAGACAGAGAGAGACAGAGAGACAGAAAGAGAGAAATTACCCCCTGGGGGGATGGCCACACCGCAATCCCTACTCCTCCATTCTCCTCTTGGGATCTTGGGCACGCACACACATGCGCCCGGCATGAGTTTAAGCCACCGGGTCTGGGACTCGAACCGCGGTCGACTATGTGGGAGTCCAGCGACATAGCCATTAAGCTAACTGCTGGTTTCCCCCCCTAAAATAATTCTTAAAAAAAGAAAAAGAGAAATGAGAAATCAAACTCCCCTGTTCCTGTAGCAGGAAGTTTACATTTCCTGTCTTGCTGAGTTACAGGAAACAAGGCAACAAGAGAGTGTCCTTCCTTTTGCTCTCTTTCAAGAGATCATGAGTGGTGTGGTATAATGTCTATTTCCCAGTTTCTAGGTTTTCTTCATCTGTAAGACAATGATCCACTGAGATTTTTTTTTTTTGTTAATTAGTTAATTCAAATCTTAACCTGGTTAGCTATAATCATTTACTGGCAGTGATAATTTATTGTTAGTATTGCCTAGAGAAGTACGTTATTCTTACGTACATGTATAGTTAGTCTAGTTGTAACTTAGTTTGACATTTTTCTACCACTTAATGAAAAGTTTATAGTAAATGACTGATTTAAGTAAATAGGTGTAGAGACCAGCAGTTGGTGTAATGGCTATGTCACTGGGCTCCCATGTAGTTGACCAGGGTCCGAGTCCCGGACCCAGTGGCTTAAACTCACGCAGGGCACGTGTGCGTGCATGCCCAAGATCCCGAGAGGAGAATGGAGTAGAAGGGATTGTGGTGTGGCCATCCCCCCTGGGGGGTGATTTCTGGCTCTCTGTCTCTCTGTTTTTCTCTTTCTTTCTGGCAAACACACATGCCCTCTAGCAAAAACCTCTCAAATAAATAAATAAATAGGTGCAATGTTCTATATTTCTTTTAATTATGACATTTAAGAAACTAATATAATTGACAGGTGCTAAAGTCTTCTGTTTATCCATAAAATGGGTATATCGTGGGCAGTGTACTACAAGCTTTCTTTCCATTGCCTCTTACTTTACCAACTGACCATAATTTTGCCCGGGCTAGAGCAACTCTCAGAACAAAATGATCCTTCCTTGTATTTATATTTTTATCTGCCATAGTAAACATGGCTAGCCAGGACAATATAGCACTTTACTTCTTTTTTCCAATAGGTGAAAATTCTTTAAAAGTAGCTTTGCTTTCTATAAGAACTGATACAGTAGAGAGAGAGCAATCCTTGGAGCTTATGCTCAGCAGGAGTTTTTACTAAAGTAAAATTCAACAGGATAATGCATTATATAAATTGGGTATTTCCCCCATCTCAGTTGTAGGCAACATGGTAAATATAAACTGACCACAAGATGAATAAATTTACTAATTCATTGTAATCACCTATATAATTCTGTACCTCCGTAATTTTTCTAATCTTCCTCCCACTGTTTACAAAACACCAATTAGTTAATGCATGGAAGAAAAATTCGCATTTCTGAATAAAAATAACTGTGTACTCACTTTGTAAAAATGACCGCTGCTGTCTTAATACTAGCAGTGGATATGAAGTAACTTAGTCTACCAACTTTGGTGCTGACAAATACATAGGCAAACTGCTGGGAGATGCTCTAGCTACATTCCTTTCTTACTCCTTTCCCCTCTTCCCTACTTTACTGCATAATATATTCCTCTACTAAAAGCATTCTATCACAATTTTATTTGACTCCAACTTAATACCTCCTTTAAAAATTCCATGCTTTGAGGGACCAGCAGTTAGCGTAATGGCTATGTCGCTGGACTCCCACGTAGTTGACTGCAGTTCGTGTCCTGGACCTGGTGGCTTAAAACTCATGCCGGGCACGTGTGCATGCATGCCCAAGATTCCGAGAGGAGAATGGAGGAGAAGGGATTGCGGTGTGGCCATCCCCCCAGGGGGTGATTTCTTGCTTTCTGTCTGTCTCTCTGTCTGTCTGGCGAGCACACGCGCCCTATAGCAAAATCCTCTCAAAAAAGAAAAAAAAAGAAATCCATGCTTTGGGACTGGCAGGGTGGTTAGGGGTGCTAGACTCCCATATGGCCAACCATGGTTCAAGTCCCGGGCCTGGCAGCTTGCTTTTTCTTTCTCTCTCTGTCACTTTCTGATCAAATTAAAATAAATAAATAAAGTTAAATAAAATAATTGCTTGTAAAAAATTCCCTGTTTAGCCATATCCACCCACTGCTTGCTCGTATTCTCTCCCTTCTAATCTCTTTCAGAAGTCATTTGCCTGTTTAAAGATCTGGTAGAGATTGCTTATTATTGTTATTTTAGGTAATGAACCTCAGGACAACATATATACACACATTGTACACACAACACACACAAGATCTGAGATGTTTGAGAGTGGGTTTGGAATCAGGCATCTGTGTCCAGTAAAGAAGTGCCCTGCACTGAAGTGATTATGACTTTAGTAGTTACAGACTGAGTCCAATGAACTTAAGCTCATTTCTTGTGATCTAGTGAATGTATCTGCTCACCTTGTTCTCTTATTTCTAACTGGTAACCTCCAAGCATTTGCTACATTTTTGACAACTTTTATTGAGTTTCATTCACTTATTTTACCAGTCTTTTAACAAGTGTTGTACAGGGGCTGGAAGGTGGCATGGTAGTTAAGAGCACGGAATTCCCATATAGCTGACTATGGTTCAAGTCCTGGACCTGGTGACTTGTTTTCTCTCTTTCTCTCTCTCTCTCACTCTGTCCCTCTCTGGTCAAATTAAAAATAAATAAATAGATAAAGTTAAATAAATAATTCTTTTTTAAAAAAGTATACTACAAATATTTCATTAGTGTTTTACTTATACTAGATTTATTTTGTTTTTGGAGAGTTTTTTTTTTTTGTTATAGGGCACGTATGCTCGCCAGAAACACAGAGAGAGACAGAGAGACAGAAAGCAAGAAACCATCCCCAGGGGGGATGGCCACACTGCAATCCCTTCCCCTCCACCTTCCCCTAGGGATCTTGGACATGCACGCACACGCACCGGCCATGAGTTTAAGCCACCGGATCCAGGACTCAAACCGTGGTTGACTACATGGGAGTCCAGCGACATAGCCATTATGCCAACTGCTGGTCCCTATACTAGATTTTTTTAACCTGTTCTCAAGTGGTTTAACTACTTTTCTGCCATTTAAATTTTGTATTGATTTTATTTACTTGAGCACTCTGATCAACCACTGGACTGCCTTCTTCCACTGTCTTGCAATGATAAAAGGGTTACATTTTTTGTATATGGCTTCATAGTCGGGATTTCAGAGCACTGATACCAGGTATTTTCAGTTTTTCTCTGGGGGAGTTTCATTTGCATCTACATTTTTAGCTATCTGTGATAACTTGTTAAATATTAAAAATATATTTTGCTTCTATTGGAATATTTGTATACTTGCAATTCTATTTCTGTAAACAACTGCAGTAAAAAATAAAAAATTGAAAGTCAAAAAAAAAAAATCTAGTATAAGCAAAACATCGTCAGGCCAGCAGATCAGCAGATAGTGTGGAGGTTAAGGGAGCTGATCCCACATGACTGACTGCTCGATTCAAGCCGCAGACCAGAGGCTTGAGAAACATGCCAGGCACATGTGCATGCCTGCCCAAAAATCCTGGAAGAAGAATGGAGGAGAAGGAATTGTGGTGTGACTATTCCCCATGGCGGGAAGGGGGGTGTGCTTTCTTACTTTCCCTCTCTTTCTCTCTCTGTCTCTCATGAGTGTACACACTAACCAGAAAAAAAAAAAAAATCCAAGCAGTTTCAAAAAACGTAATTTGAATTTTGCCATGATGAATCCATGCAAGTGAATAGATGTATAGACACTAAGTAATCTAGACATGATTTAAAGTATATTAGAGGAGAGCTACCAGGTGGTGTGACAGAACACAATATTCTGTCATGCAGGATCCTCATGGCAAGGTCCTAGGTTTGGATCCTAAAAACTACCTACTTGTGTAAGCCTATGTCCATGACCCAGTCTGCCTGAGGCTGGGAGTACATTGTAGAGGGAAGATCCTATTGGAAATGCCTGTCCCTCTCCTTCTCTCATAGAAGAAATACATAAATAAACTGTAAAGCAGATGGGAGGATGTGTATCGGTTATATCCAAATACTATGTCATTTTATATAAGGGACTTGAGCATTGGGGATTGGGGTGGTGGTGGAATTAATCTCATCCCCCCAGGATACTGAGGGATGACTTTATTTATAATGATTGAACAGTACTTTAATTTGAGTTAAAGTAAATCATTTTCATTCCTACTGTATGGTATTTATTTTGCAAATAAGAAAAAAAGTCAGATCCACTTTTTATAATTATTCATTTAGCAATCGAGTAGGTAATGAATCAATATTTACTGAATTTTTTTTTAAGAGAGATTTTTACTATAGAGCACATGCACTCGCCAGAGAGACAGAGAGAGAAAGTGAGGAATCATCCCCTGGGGGATGGCCACACTGGAATCCCTTCCTCCCCATTCTCAGGATTTTGGGCACGCACACACATTCACCCAGCGTGAGTTTTAAGCCTCTGGGTCTGGGACTTGAACTATGGTCAGCCACGTGAAAGTCCAGCACCCTAACCTTTATGCCACATTTAAACTTAATTTTTTTTAAGTATATTTCTTGGGACCAGCAGGAGGTGTAAAGGTTATGTTGCTGGACTCCCACATAGTCTACCGCAGTTTGGGTCTCAGACATGGTGGCTTAAAACTCACTCCAGGCACGTGTACATGCATGCCCAAGATGCCAAAAGGAGAAGGGATTGTAGCATAGCCATACCTTCTGGGGGAGGGGAGGAGGTGGTTTCTCGCTTTCTGTCTCCCTTGTCTCTCTGGCAAGCACACATGCCCTATAGCAAAAATCTCTTCTCGCTCAAAAAAAAAAGTATATTTCTTGGGATCAGTAAATGGTGTAAGTTTGCATGGCTGGATTCCCACATGGTTGACTGCAGTTCAAGTTCCAGGCTCAGTGGCTTGAAACTCACACTGGGCATATGTACGTGCATGCCCAAGACCCCGAGAAGAAAGTGGAGGAGAAGGGATTGTGGCATGGTCATCCCTCCTGGGGAATGATTTCTTGCTTTCTGTCTCTCTGTCTTTCTGTTTCTGGCGAGTACAAACACCCTAACAAAAATTCTTTAAAAAAAAAAGTATGGGTCTGACAGGTGGTGTAGTGGTTAAAGGTGCTAGACTCCCACATGGCTGACTATGGTTCAAGTCCTGGACCTGGCGGCTTGCTTTCTCACTTTCTCTTTTTCTCTCTCTCTGGTCAAATTTAAAAATAATAATAAAAATAAATAAACAAATTTTTAAAATTTTAAGTGTATTTCTTAATTAGTAGAAAGTGATTAAAACACTGGCTCGAGTTGGCGTGGCCTAGTGGTTAAGGAAGCCAGATCTCAGGTGGTCAACTGTGGTTTGAATCCTTGTCTCAGCAGCTTGAAATACACACTAGATGGGAGCCAGTAGGTGGTGTAGTGGTTAAGTTGCTGGACTCTCACATGGCTGACCATGGTTTGAGTCCTGGACCTGGCAACTTGCTTTTTCGCTTTATCTCTCTGGCTCTCTCTGGTGAGCACACATGCTCTATAGCAAATTTTTAAAAAATAATAATAAATAAAATTAAATAAATAATTTTTTTAAAAAGTAAAACACACCAGATGTATATATGGGTGCCAAAGATATTGACAGGTTGGAGAAATGGAGGCAGGATTGCAGCATGACCATACCTTCTTGATAAGTGCTTTCTCCCTCCCCCCATCTCTTCTCAGACATGCACTCTTTGGCAAAAGGAAAAAAAAAAGAAGAAGAAAGCTGGCAAGTCACAGAGACTTAGGTTTAATTCTGGCATCACCTCCATCAGCTGTGTGACTTTGGGTAGGTTGCTTAACCTCAGCTATAAAGAAGAGACAGTAACAGCAACTAGTGTATTGGCTGCTGTGGGGATTCAAATAAAGGCATGTAAGACTCTTTTCATAGTGCCTGAAATATAGACAGCGCTCACCTCCATTCACCAAGTACTGAATGCCTACTCAGAATACCAGGCACTGTGTCAGGTACCAAGGACAAATCACTGAGCTAAACCAGACATGATTTGGGCCTTAACGGAATTTTGTGTTTAATGGGGAGAGAGATATTAATCAAATAATTGTAAAATGATTATATATTTACTCACTGGGACAAACAGGCTATGAAGCACAGAAGACTGTGACTTACTTTCATTAGGTTAGTCAGAAAGGTGACATTTAAGTTAGAGCTCAATGATGAGAAGCAACGAGGCATTCAGAGAATGGAATAAAAGATCCTTCCTTAAACAGGGACTAATATGGTTAAAACACAGAAAGCGGGACTTCCAGTGAAAACTGGAAGAAATAGAAGGCCAGTGAATTTAAAGAGTAATGTGGGGCAGGCAGAGCCTTATAGACTGTGGGAAAGTGCTTGGCTTTCACTTGCAACATAACAGACAGTGAATAACTTTACATAGAGAGAAGTTACAAGATCTAATCTATGTGGGGCCAGCAGGTGGCATGGTGGTTAAGGTACTGCACTCTCACATAGCTGACCACAGTTCAAGTCCTGGACCTGGAGGCTTGCTAACTACTATGGGAAAAACAAGTGAGGCAAGAGTTAAAATGGGAAGATGAATTAGGAGTCCTCTAAAAAATCCCAAATAAGGTATAATTATAACCTGAAACTAGAAAGATGGCAGTAAAGATAGCAGTCTATAGACAGAATTAACAAGACTTGCTTACAGATTGGATGTTTGTAGAAAAGAATGTGGTTGGCTTAAGTGACTTCATGGATGGTGGTATCATTCACTGATGTCACAGACATAGGGTCAGTGCCAATTTGTGGATTAGAAAACAGGCATTACAGGGACCAGCAGTTAGCGTAATGGCTATGTCGCTGGACTCCCACATAGTCGACCGCAGTTCACGTCCTGGACCTGGTGGCTTAAAACTCACACTGGGCACGTGTGCGTGCGTGCCCAAGATCCTGAGAGGAGAACAGAGGAGAAGGGATTGCAGCGTGGCCATCCCCCCTGGGGGGTGATTTCTCTCTTTCTATCCCTCTGTCTCTCTCTGTCTGGCGAGCGCATGCGCCCTATAGCAAAAACCTCTCCAAAAAAAAAAGAATAATAATAATAAAAGAAAAAGAAAAGAAAACAGGCATTACAGGGACCAGCACATGGCATAGTGGTTCCATTGCTGGACCCCCACATAGTCGACCACAGTTCAAATCCCAGATCTGAAGACTTAAAACTCAGGCCGGGCATGTATGCATGAGTCCCCAAAATCTTGAGATGGGAATGAAGAAGAAGGGATTGCAGCATAGCTATCCCCAAGGGGGTTAATTTCTTGCTTTTTGTCTCTCTGGTGAGTGCACACACCCTATAGAGAAATTTTTCTCTCTCAAACAAAAGGGAAAGAATGGTGCCAGCGGTGGTTGAGGCGCTGGACTCTTACATGGCCAACCACAGTTTGAGTCCTGGACCTGGTGGCTTGCTCTCTCACTTTCTCTCTCTCTCTGGTCAAATTAAAAAATAAAATGAAATAAAATTATACAAATAATAAAGAATGCTTAAAAAAATAAATATATTTTAAAAGAAAAAGAAAGAGAAGAAAACAAGCATTACAGGAACCAGCAAGTGGCATGGTGATTAAGCTGCTAGATTCCCATATGGCCACCTGCAATTTGAGTCCCAGACCCAAAATCACAACAAATAACTAAGTAAATAAATAAATAAATGTTAAAAGAAGAAGAAGAAGACAGTAAAGAAAACATTTTGGATATGTTAAATTTGAATAAACCTGGGTCAGCAGGTAGCGCAGTGGTTAAGGATGCTAGACTCCCACAAGGCTGACCGCATTTCGAGTCATGGACCTGGTTGTTTACTTTCCCTCTCTTGTTCTCAGCCTGTCCCTCTATGATCAAATTAAAAAGAAATAAATAAAGTTAAAATAAAATAATTCTTTTAAAAATTTTTGAAAAAGGGACCAGCAGTTGGCATAATGGTTATGTCGCTGGACTCCCATGTAGTTGACCACAGTTCAAGTACCAGACCCGGTGGCTTATACTCACACTGGGCGCATATGCATGTGTGCCCAAGATCCCAAGAGGAGAATGCAGGAGAAGGGACTGCAGCCTGGCCATCCCCCCTGGGGGGGGGGTTGATTTCTCGCTTTCAGTCTCTCTGTCTCTGTCTGTCTTTTTGGGGAGCACCCTATAGCAAAAATCTTTCCAGGAAAAAAAAAATTGAATAAACCTGTGAGATTTCCAGAAGAAAATATCAAGAAGTCAGTTATATACATAGAGAGATCTCATCAAGTAATTATGTGTAAATCTGTTAGTATAGAAATAAGTGAAATCAAAGAAGAAAAGTATAAAGAGAGAGCAAGAAGACCTAGAGAACTCTAAGCACTCTTTGAACAGAGTAACTCAAAACCAAAAGAGGGGCCAGCAGATGGCACGGTGGTTAAGGTGCTGAATTCTCACATAGCCAAGCACGGTTCCCCAACCCATTGGCTTGAAAAATCCTAACAAAGAACTAGATACATAAATAAATAAATGTTTTTAAAAAACAATAACAACTCTAGGAGAGTACAATCCTTAATAAAACTCCAACAATCAATAATTAAATTTTTTTTTTTTAAAAAAAAAGGCCAAAAGGGAAAGACCAAAGAGTATGATATTCCTGGAGTCAAGGCAAGAGAGTGTTTCAAGAAATAGGGAACAGTCAACTCTAGCAAATGCCACTAAAAGGTTACGTAAGATGAAAACTAAAAGAAAAAATCAGTTGGATTTAGTGATTTAGAAGTATAATCACGTACCACATAACAGTATTTCAGTCTAAAGACCACTTACACTGTGGTGGTCCCTAAGACTGTAATGGAGCTGAAAAAATTCCCATCACCCAGTGTCTTCGTAGAGATTATAAATTCAAAGAGTAAGGCATCATGTTTGTGGTGTTTGTGGGGATGCTGATGTAAATAAACCTACTGCATTGCCAGTTGTATAAAAGTACAGATTCTTCAGGAGCTATTCCAGAAGCCATTGTTATCATAGAAGATGACAGCTTCAAGTGTGTTATTGTCCCTGAAGACTTTCAGGGTGACAATATGTGGAAATAATAGGCCTGATCCTGTGCAGGCCTAAGCTAATGTGTGTGCTTATATCTTAAGTTTAAAAAAAAAAAGTCGGGAACAGCAGATGGGGTAAAGGTTATGTTGCTGTACTCCCACATGACCAACTGCGATTCAAATCCTGGATGCTGTGGCTTAGCCCTCATGCCAGGCACACGTGCATGTATGCCCAAATCCCGAGTGGAGAATGGAGAAGGGACTGTGGTGTGGCCATCCACCCTAGGGAGTGAATTCTCACTTTCTGTCTGTGTCTCTCAAGAGAGCACACATGTCCTATAGCAAAAATCTCTCTTAAAAATCACAATAATTTCTAAAAAAGGTCATAAAAAAGCTTATAGAGGGGCCAGCAGGTGGCATGATGGGGTAGTTAAGGGTGCTGGATTCCCACATGGCCAACCACGGTTTGAGTCCTGGACCTGGCAGCTTGCTTTCTCACTTCTCTTTCTCTTCTTTCTCATGCTGTCCCTCTTTGGTCAAATTTAAATAAACAAATAAAGGTAAATAAAATAATTATTAAAAAAGCTTATAGAAGGGAACCAGCAGTTGGCGTAATGGCTATGTCGCTGGACTCCCACGTAGTCGACCGCGGTTCATGTCCCGGGCCTGGTGGCTTAAAACTCACGCCGGGCGCGTGTGCATGCGTGCCCAAGATCCCGAGAGGAGAATGGAGGAGAAGGGATTGCGGCGTGACCATCCCCCCTGGGGGGTGATTTCTCGCTTTCTGTCTCTATGTCTCTCTCTGTCTGTCTGGCGAGCACACGCGCCCTACAGTGAAAATCTCTCCAAAAAAAAAAAAAAAAAAAAAAAAGCTTATAGAATAAGAATACAAAGAGGGGACCAGCAGATGGCGTAATGATTATGTCATTGGATTCCCACATAGTCGACCACGGTTCGAGTCCTGAACTGGCGGCTTAAAACTCATGCCAGGTGCGTGTGTGTGAGCACCCAAAATCCCAAGAGAAGAATGGTGGAGAAGGGATTGTAGCATGGCCACTACCCCTAGGGGGGGGGGTGTGATTTCTCACTTTCTGTCTCTCTGTCTGTCTCTATCTTTCCGGAAAGTACACTTGCCCTATAGCAAAAACCTCTCAAAAACAAAAACAAAAACAAAACAAAACAGGGATAGGAGGTGGTATAGTGGTTAAGGCACTGGACTCCCACATGACAGACCACGGTCCAAGTCCCAGATCTGGAGACTTGAAACTCATGCTGGATGTGTGTGCATGCATGCCCAAAATCCAGAGAGTAGGGTGGATGAGAAAGGACTGTGGCATGGTCATCCCCCTCTGGGGGATGATTTCTTGCTTTCTGTCTCTACAGTGAGTGCATGTGCTCTTATAGCAAAAAAACTCTCAAAAAAAAAAAAAAAAAGGAATACAAAGAAGGGACTATTTCTATTCAGTTGTACCTTGTATTTGTCCTAAGATGAATGTTATAATAAAAGAGTAAAAAGTCAAGAAAATTTAAAAAGCTCGCAAAGTACAAAAGCTACAGTAAGCCAAGATTTATTTCTTAGTTTTTACTTTTTGCTACAAGGAGCCCATGCTTGCCAAAGAGAGACAACATGAGAAATCACACGTGGGTGGGTGGGGGGAGAATAGCCACAAAACAACCCCTTCTTCTCAAGACCCTTTTGGGATTTGGAGCACTCATGCACACACACCTGGCATGACTTTCAAGCCACAGGTGTAGAGTCATACCGAATCATTGACCATATGGGATCCAGCACCTATATGCCATCTGTTAGCAAGGTAAATTTATTTTTGGAGAGACTTTATAAATCTAATATAGCCAAGCCAGCAGGTGGTATGGTGGTTAAGGTGGTGGATTCCCACATGACCAAGCACGGTTCAAGTCCAGGCCCTAGCAACTTGCTTTATTACTCTCCCTCTCTCTCTCTTTGGTCAAACTGAATAGTAAATAAATGAAATTTTAAAAATAATTCTTTTAAAAAAAATCCAATACTGCCTAAGTGTATGGTGTCTATAAATTTATACACTGAGCCTGCAGGTGGCATGGCAGTTAAGGGCACTGGATTACCACATGGCTGACCGTGGTTCGAGTCCTGGACCTGACAGCTTCCTTTCTCACTTTCCCTCTCTCTCTCTCTCTCTCTCTGTCTCTCATTCTGTCCTTCTTTGGTCAAATTAAATTAAGTAAACAAAATAAATAAAGTTAAGTAAAATAATTATTTTTAAAATAGTAAAAAAAAAAAAAAAATACAGTAAATGACTAAGTAAAAAAAACCAGAAAGTACACATTCATTAAAATATTTAATACTGGGGGGCAGGGAACCAGCAGATGACATAATGGTTACATCACTGAACTCCCATGTAGTCATTCATGGTTCAAGCCCATGAACCAGCAGCTTAAAACTCATGTCGGGTGCAAGTGCATATGTGCCCAAAATCCCAAGAGGAGAATGGGAGAAGGAATTGTGGCCATCTCCCCTCAGGGGTGATTTCTTGCTTCCTGTCTCTCTGTCTCTCTCTCTCTCTGGCGAGTACATGCACCCTATAGCAAAATCTCTCCCTTAAGGAAAAAAAATTAACACTGGGAGAAAGATAAGATCCTAAAACTCTTACAATGAAGAGAGAAAAGGCAGGTTTCTTTCCTTTTTATTTTTTTCCTCAGAGGGCATGTGCTTGTCAGAAAGAGAGGAAGAGAAGAACACATCCCTATAGGGAACAGTAATGCTGCAATCTCTTTTCTGTATCTACCTCCTTTCAGAATTTTGGGTGTGCACACACTTAGCATGTTTCTTAAGGCTCTAGGTCCAGGACTCGAACTGCATAGTCGGCCATGTGGGATCTGGCTGCCTTAACCAGGAAGTCACGAAACCAGCAGTTAGCGTAATGGCTATGTCGCTGGACTCCCACGTAGTTGACTGCGGTTCGTGTCCCGGACCCGGTGGCTTAAAACTCACGCCGGGCGCGTGTGCGTGCGTGCCCAAGATCCCGAGAGGAGAATGGAGGAGAAGGGATTGCGGCGTGACCATCCCCCCTGGGGGGTGATTTCTCGCTTTCTGTCTCTATGTCTCTCTCTGTCTGTCTGGCGAGCGCACGCGCCCTACAGTGAAAATCTCTCAAAAAAAAAAAAAAGCTGGTTTCTTTTTTTTAATTTAAATAATTATTTCACTTAATTTTATTTATTCATTCATTTATTTTAATTTGACCAGAGAGAGACACAGAGAGAAAGAGAGAGAGGTGGAAAGTGAGAAAGCAAGCCACCAGGTCCAGGACTTGAACTATGGTCGGCCAAGTGGGAATGTCCAGTGCTTTAGCCACCATGCCACCTGCTGGTCCCTGAGAAGGCGTTTCTAACAATGATCAGAAATCAAAATGGCATCAGTCAGTTCAACAACAATACTGAAAATAAGAGGATAATGGAGTGATATGTTAATATTTCTTTTTTTTGGAAAGTTTTTTGCTATAGTGTGCAAGTGCTCACTAGAAAGACAGAGAGAGACAGAAAGACAGAAAGTGAGAAATCACCCCCGAGGGGGAATGGCCACGCTGCAATCCCTTCTTCCATTCTCTTCTTGGGATCCTGGGCACACAAGCACATGCGCCCAGCGTGAGTTTAAGCCACCGGGTCTGGGACTCGAACCGTGGTTGACTACATGGGAGTCCAGTGATGTAGCCATTATACCATCTACTGGTCCCTGATGTCATAATATTTCTAACCAATAATTATATATCCAGTCAACTATCAAGTGCTAGGGTAGATTAAACATTTCAAGAACTGTCAAGTTATCAAAAAATTTCTTTCCCTTACACTCTGTGATACTCTACCAAATAACGGAGTTAAGCAACAAAGAGGATGATTTGAGGAACACAGGATCCAACCGAGAGAAAAGGCAAAGAAAATTCACAGAACTGTTATGAAGGGAGATTCTAAGACACAGCTGCACAGAGAACAACCACTCCAAGAAAGAAGAGGTGGGAATGGAGCTCCAGGATAGAAGTCTCCAATTTATAAAAAGTTGAATGACAGATTTCAGACTCCATTGAAATGCACTGAGAGATTTATACCTGCAGGCAGTTTTAGGAAAGTGGACAGAACACAGAAGGCATCACAGCACAGTGATGAGGAGCATAGCTCTGGAACCACTGGCAGCACTATTTATTAGCTTGTGATCTTGGGCAAGTCCCTCATTCTCTGTGCTTTGGTATCACCATATGTAAAGCAAAAACAATAATCACACCTCAGGGATTTTAGGAGGTTTAAATGAGTCAAATTTGGAAAGGGCTTAGAACAGTACTTGGCATGCAAGAATGCCGTTTGTTAAATAAAAATTAAAGTAAGAAAATGAGGTAATTTTTGTGTTGGTTTCAGTTTTTGCTATAGGGCACATCCCTAGCTGGAGAGAGAGGGAAAGGGAAAAGGATAAGGAGAAAGATAAAGACAGAGAGAGGGAAAGTGAGAAATCACTCCCCAGAAGGGAGGACCACATGACAGTCCTGCTTCTTCATTCTCCTCCTGCAATTTTGAGCATGCAGGTACACATGCCCAGTGTGATTTTCAGGCCACCAGGTCCAGAACTCCAACCACAGTTGACCGTGTGGGAATCCAGCACCTTAACCATGCCACTGGCTGGCCCCCAAATTATGTGACTATTTAAACTGGGTATATGTCTTGATAAAAGTAAGAATGAGGTACAGCTAAAGTACACATTCTGGTTGACACAGTTTGACAGGCTAAGGCCATAGGGGAGCCCCAAGCTCAATTCCTGGCCCACTCTAAAGTCTCAGTTACTTGAGGCTGAGGCAGGAGGATCGTGAGTTCACAGCCAGTGTGGACAACACTGAAAGACCCTGTCTGAAAGAGGAAAGAGCCAGGTGTGTTGACACATGCCTGTAGTTCCAGCTCCTCAGGCAGCTGAGGCAGAAAGAAGGGATTGCGGCGTGACCATCCCCCCTGGGGGGTGATTTCTCGCTTTCTGTCTCTATGTCTCTCTCTGTCTGTCTGGCGAGCGCACGCGCCCTACAGTGAAAATCTCTCAAAAAAAAAAAAAAGCTGGTTTCTTTTTTTTAATTTAAATAATTATTTCACTTAATTTTATTTATTCATTCATTTATTTTAATTTGACCAGAGAGAGACACAGAGAGAAAGAGAGAGAGGTGGAAAGTGAGAAAGCAAGCCACCAGGTCCAGGACTTGAACTATGGTCGGCCAAGTGGGAATGTCCAGTGCTTTAGCCACCATGCCACCTGCTGGTCCCTGAGAAGGCGTTTCTAACAATGATCAGAAATCAAAATGGCATCAGTCAGTTCAACAACAATACTGAAAATAAGAGGATAATGGAGTGATATGTTAATATTTCTTTTTTTTGGAAAGTTTTTTGCTATAGTGTGCAAGTGCTCACTAGAAAGACAGAGAGAGACAGAAAGACAGAAAGTGAGAAATCACCCCCGAGGGGGAATGGCCACGCTGCAATCCCTTCTTCCATTCTCTTCTTGGGATCCTGGGCACACAAGCACATGCGCCCAGCGTGAGTTTAAGCCACCGGGTCTGGGACTCGAACCGTGGTTGACTACATGGGAGTCCAGTGATGTAGCCATTATACCATCTACTGGTCCCTGATGTCATAATATTTCTAACCAATAATTATATATCCAGTCAACTATCAAGTGCTAGGGTAGATTAAACATTTCAAGAACTGTCAAGTTATCAAAAAATTTCTTTCCCTTACACTCTGTGATACTCTACCAAATAACGGAGTTAAGCAACAAAGAGGATGATTTGAGGAACACAGGATCCAACCGAGAGAAAAGGCAAAGAAAATTCACAGAACTGTTATGAAGGGAGATTCTAAGACACAGCTGCACAGAGAACAACCACTCCAAGAAAGAAGAGGTGGGAATGGAGCTCCAGGATAGAAGTCTCCAATTTATAAAAAGTTGAATGACAGATTTCAGACTCCATTGAAATGCACTGAGAGATTTATACCTGCAGGCAGTTTTAGGAAAGTGGACAGAACACAGAAGGCATCACAGCACAGTGATGAGGAGCATAGCTCTGGAACCACTGGCAGCACTATTTATTAGCTTGTGATCTTGGGCAAGTCCCTCATTCTCTGTGCTTTGGTATCACCATATGTAAAGCAAAAACAATAATCACACCTCAGGGATTTTAGGAGGTTTAAATGAGTCAAATTTGGAAAGGGCTTAGAACAGTACTTGGCATGCAAGAATGCCGTTTGTTAAATAAAAATTAAAGTAAGAAAATGAGGTAATTTTTGTGTTGGTTTCAGTTTTTGCTATAGGGCACATCCCTAGCTGGAGAGAGAGGGAAAGGGAAAAGGATAAGGAGAAAGATAAAGACAGAGAGAGGGAAAGTGAGAAATCACTCCCCAGAAGGGAGGACCACATGACAGTCCTGCTTCTTCATTCTCCTCCTGCAATTTTGAGCATGCAGGT
The DNA here is from genome assembly GCF_000334495.1 of Tupaia belangeri chinensis. Taxonomy (NCBI): domain Eukaryota; kingdom Metazoa; phylum Chordata; class Mammalia; order Scandentia; family Tupaiidae; genus Tupaia; species Tupaia belangeri. The sequence continues at coordinate 1,276,235 of NW_006203821.1, read as the reverse complement.
ACACATGCCCAGTGTGATTTTCAGGCCACCAGGTCCAGAACTCCAACCACAGTTGACCGTGTGGGAATCCAGCACCTTAACCATGCCACTGGCTGGCCCCCAAATTATGTGACTATTTAAACTGGGTATATGTCTTGATAAAAGTAAGAATGAGGTACAGCTAAAGTACACATTCTGGTTGACACAGTTTGACAGGCTAAGGCCATAGGGGAGCCCCAAGCTCAATTCCTGGCCCACTCTAAAGTCTCAGTTACTTGAGGCTGAGGCAGGAGGATCGTGAGTTCACAGCCAGTGTGGACAACACTGAAAGACCCTGTCTGAAAGAGGAAAGAGCCAGGTGTGTTGACACATGCCTGTAGTTCCAGCTCCTCAGGCAGCTGAGGCAGAAAGATCATTAGTAATCTTCTATTAATAATAATAAACAAGCTGGCAGGTAGCACAGTGATTAAGGCACTGAACTCCCACGTGACTGAATGTGGTTTGAATCCCAGACCTGATAGTTTGAAAATCATGAGAGGTGCATGTACATACATGCCCAAGATCCCAGGAGGAAAATGGAGGACAAGGGATTGTTACGTGGCCATCTCCCCTAGGGGATGATTTATCACTTTCCCTCGCTCTCTCTCTAGTAAGTGACATGCCCTATAGCAAAAAATAATGATAATAAAATAATAATAATAATAGTAATTACCTCTGGCAAAGTAACCACCATATAAACACCATAAAAAGTGCAAAACACAGGGCTAGCAAGTGGTGTGGTGGTTAAAGTGCTGGACTCCCATATGGTCAACTGCAGTTCAAGTCCCAGACCTGATGGCTTGCTTTCTAACTTTCCCTTTCTCTCTCTGGTCAAATTTTAAAAATAATAATAACAAATAAAATAAAATAAAACATTATTTTAAAAAGTAGTATAAAACACAGGCCAGCAGGTAACATGGTGGTTAAGGCACTGAATTCCCACATGGCCAGCCACAGTTTGATTCCAAACCTAGTAGATTTCTCTTTCTCTTTCTTTCCCTCTCTCTGGGGAACCCACATGCCTAGTAGTAAATTTAAAAAATTAATAATAGTAATAAATAAAAATCAAATATGGGACCAGCAGATGGCATAATAGTTATGTCTCTGGACTCCTGCATGGCCAAATGAAATTTGAGTCCTGCAATTTGAGTCCCTGGCTTGAAATTCATGCCAGGCACATGTGAGCGTGTGCCCAAAATCCTAGGAGAATGGAGGAGAAGGGATTGCAGTGTGGCCATCTCCTGGGGGGAGGGGGGCTTCTCGCTTTCTGTCTCTCTGTCTTTCTAGCCAGTACATGCACCCTATAGCAAAAAATAACTCTCAAAAAAAAAAA
>NW_006203821.1:1267131-1274773 GCF_000334495.1 Tupaia belangeri chinensis | reverse complement strand
AAGGTCCAGGAATCAAACCATGGTCCACCATGGAGTATCTAATGCCTTAATTGCCATGCCACCTGCTGGTCCCTCCCCATTTGTTTTAATCACAACTTCACTGAGATATAATTTACATACTATGCAATTCACTAACTTAAAGTCAATGGTATTTAGATCACAGAGTTAGCAACAACCATTACCAAAAAATTTTTAAAAAGAATTATTTAATTTAACTTTATTATTATTATTATTATTTTAAGAGAGATTTTTGCTATAGGGTGTATGAGCTCGCTGGAGAGACAGAGATAGAGAAGTAAAAAGTGAGAAATCACTCCCTGAAGGGATAGCCATGCTGCAATCTCTTCACTTCCATTCTCCTCTCGGGATCTTGGGCATGCACACACACATGCCTGGCATGAGTTTAAGCCACCAGATCCAGGACTTGAACTGCGGTTGACTACATGGGAGTCCAGCAATATAACTGCTGTGCCATCTGCTGCTCCCATTATTATTATTTTTTTAAAGAATTATTTATTTAACTTTACTTATTCATTCAATCATTTTCATTTGACCAGAGAAAGACACACAGAGAGAAGGAAAGCGAGAAAGCAAGCCACCAGATTCAGGACTTGAACTGTGGTTGGCTGTGTGGGAGTGTCCAGCATCTTAACCACCATGCCACCTGCTGGCCCCCAATTATTATTATTATTATTATTATTATTATTATTACTAGTTTGACCAGAGAGACAGAGAGAGAGAGGAAAAGTGAGAAAGCAAGTCACTAGTCTGGGGCTTGAACCATGTAGGCCATGTGGAAGCCAGTGCCCTTGACCACCACAACACCTGCTGGCCCCGCCACAACCAATTTTAGGACATTTTCATGACCCTGGAGAGAAACCCAATACACTCACTACCAATTACTCTTCATTTCCCCTAATCCTTCTTCTCTCAAGCCCTAAGCAACCACTAATATTAATTCTGTCTCCACTGATTGCCTGTTCTGGACATTTCATACAAATAGAATCATACAATATGTGGTCTTTTATGACTAGTTTCTTTCACTAGTATAATATCTTTAAGCCTTGTTTATTTTGTAGCATGTATCAGTTCAAATAATATTAAAAAATATTCCACTATATGGGTATGACTTTATTTGCCCATACATCAATTGATAAACATTTGAATGTTTCTACTTTTTAAGTTTATTTCTTCTTTCTCTTGTATAAAAGTGACAGAAAGATAGAGATAGAACCCTCTATAAGCTCAGTTATAACATGATACCATGATCCCCTTTCAATCCATCAGGGTCCTGGGCATGCACAAGCACCTGACATGTTTTCAGGATAGTTGGGCCAGGGATTCAAATCTCATCCAGCATGCAGCTTCCAGCTTTGCAGTCCAGTATACAGGCTGTGGCATGGAATCTGGGCCTTTGCCTATTTATAAATTGGGTTCTGCACTTCATCTTAATCAAAATTCTTAAAAGATTAGTTCATAGGTTTTTGTTTTTTTATTTTGAGAGAGAGTTTTTGATATAGGGTGCATGCACTCACTGGAGAGACAGAAAGAGAGAGAGACAGAAAGAGAGAAATCACCCTCGGATGAGGATGGCCATGCCGCAATCCCTTCTCCTCTATTCTCTTCTCCAGATTTTGGGCACACACATGTGCACCGCATGAGTTTTAAGCCACCCGGTCCAGCAGGCAAACCATGGTCAACTATGTGGGAGTCCAGTGACATAACCATTATGCCATCTGCTGGTCCCAAAAGATTAGTTCATACACACCATCTATACTATGTCTTTCACTCATCAGCCCACTCCAATATTGCTTTTGCTACCTGCTCCTCCACAATTGCTTGTCAAAGTCGTCAACATGACTAATCTAACAAAATCAATGGTTATTTTTCAGTCCTCATCTTCTCTGATAATATTTTATTTTTGGAGAGGTTTTTGCTATAGGGCGTGTGCGCTCATCAGACAGAGAGAGACAGAGAGACAGAAAGTGAGAAGTCACCCCCCAGGGGGAATGGCTACGCCGCAATCCCTTCTCCTCCATTCTCTTCTAGGGGTCTTGGGCACGCACGCACATGCGCCTGGCATGAATTTTAGGCCACCGGGTCCAGGATGCGAACCGCGGTCGACTACGTGGGAGTCCAGCGACATAGCCATTACGCTAACTGCTGGTCCCTCTGATAATATTTTTTAAAGAATTATTTTAGTGGGGCCGGCAGGTGGCGTGGTGGTTAAGGGCACTGGACTCCCACATAGCCTACCACAGTTCAGGTCCTGGACCTGGCAGCTTGGTTTTTTATTTTCCCTCTCTCTTTCTTTCTCACTCTATTCTCTCTGGTCAAATTAAAATAAGTAAACAAACATTTATTATTATTATTTTAATATTTCCAGAGAGAACAAGACAGGGAAAGTGGGAAAGCAAGCCTCCAAGTCTGGAACACAAATCATGGTCAGTCATGTGAGAATCCAGTGCCCTTAACCACCATACCACCTGCCGGCCCCCCCCTCTTAATTTTTTTTAAGAATTATTTTATTTAACTTTATTTATTATCATTATTTTAATATTTCCAGACTTCTCTGATAATTTTATGGTTTGCACATTTTACTTTTCCAAAAGATTCATGACAAGGAGCACACTTGTAAGAGAAATCAAGGGAACCAGCAGTTAGCGTAATGGCTATGTTGCTGGACTCCCACATAGTCGACCGCGGTTCGTGTCCCGGGCCCGGTGGCTTAAAACTCACGCCGGGCACGTGTGCGTGCATGCCCAAGATCCTGAGAGGAGAATGGAGGAGAAGGGATTGCGGTGTGGCCATTACCCCTGGGGAGTGATTTCTCGCTTTTGGTCTCTATGTCTCTCTCTGTCTGTCTGGTGAGCGGATGTGCCCTATAGCGAAAAACCTCTCAAAAAAAAAAAAAGAAAGAAAGAAAGAGAAATCAAGAGAGAGAGAGAGCAAGCAAGAGAGAGAGAAAGACCCAGTCATGTCAGGATGTCCTTCCTCCACCTCTTTAGGAACTCAGGATTTGGCATGCATTTCTGGTTGACAGGAACAAAGACCCACACCCACAGTGGGCCTCTAGCACTGCTGTTCAGCATATACCTTTGACTTTTAAAATTTTTTATAGTTTGCTATTGGGCACAGTTTTTTATAGTTTGCTAATGAGCTCATCGGAGAGAGACAAAGTAAGTGAGAAATCACCCCCTAGGGGGGATGGTCACACAGTAATATTTCCTCCTCCATTCTCCTCTCGGGAATTTTGGGCATGCATGCACATGCACCCAGCGTGGTTTTTCTTTTCTTTTCTAACATTTATTTATTTATTTCTTGTGATTTCTACGGGTGCCAGGTCTAGGGCTTGAACTGTAGATGGCTATGTGGGAGGCCAGTGCCAACCACCACACCACCTGCCAGCCTCACAGTGTGTTTCTAAAGTCTGAAACCAGGACTCGAACTGCGCAGTCATGTGAATCCAGCTGCCTTAATCACCATGCCACCTGCTGGTCCCTATATTTGGCTTTTAACTCCAACTGACCTCTTTATTTTCATCTGTTTTCTCTTGTCCTGTTTCTTTTCTATATTTTTCTGTTCTATGCATATTTTTTGAAATAATGATTTTATTTAACTTTATTTACTTATTTATTTAAATTTGACCAGAGAGGGACAGAGAGAGAGAGAGAGAGAGTGAGAAAGCAAACAATCAGGTCCAGGACTCAAATTACAGTCGGCTACGTGGGAGTCCAGTGCCCTTAGCCAACACACCACCTGCCAGCCCATCTATGCATATTTTCTATGGAATGAAAAATGTGAACCGACAGTAAAAGGGTATATCCAAGGCCAGCCATATAGCACAGCACTTGAGCTTTGTGCATAGGGAGCTGGATCTCACATATCCAACCTCTGGTTTGAACCCTGGCCCTGACCTGAAAAACATGTATGGCGCGTATATGTGTGTGTGCATGCATGCGTGCCTGTGTGCATGCTGGGGTGGGGGCCAAGGACGGCAAAATCCTGATCAAATGGAGAAATAGAGGAAGAGATTATGGCATGATCACATCCATTGAAGGGTGCCTTCTCTCTCTTTCTCTGGTGAGTGCACACTCCTGGCTGAGGGGGAAAATATGTTCAGAAAACTGCAGTAACACAACTGCTAGCAAAGTGATGTAAGGGATTCAATGGGATCAATGGAGGAGGGTGAGGTAGAGAGGATGAAGAAAGGTTTGATAGATAACTGAGTGTTGGGCTATAGATTTGGACTTTGTTCATTTGGTAATACACAGCCATTAACTTTTTTTATGCAGGAAATACTCAGCACTAGACTGCTGGATTACAGGAAGACTGTTCTGACAGCACAGAAAAAGTAAAATTACTTGGGGGCAGGGCCAGCATTTGGTGTGGTAATTAAGGCACTGGACTCCCACATGACTGACCACAATTCAAGTCCCGTACCCAGTGGCTTGAAAATCACACTGGGCATGTGTGTGTGTACGTGCCCAAAGTCCCCAAAGGAGAAGGATTTAAGGCATGGCCATGCTCTGTGAAGGGTGGTTTCTCACATTCTCTCTGTCTCTATCTTTCTCTCTCTTTCCGGTGAGTCCACACACTTTATGCAAACAAACAAACAAGCAAACAAAACTAAAAAAAAATTACTTGAGGGGTCAGGAAATAGGAGGGGGAAGAGATCATGCAGGTTGTTTATTGAGGGGTTAATGAAAGATATTACCACTCAACTGTAGCCATCTGAGTTTACCTAGTATTGGTAACAGAACTAATAGTTACCCCAGCTAAAAGATGTTGAACCCAAAAAAGTTCTTCTTTTTTTTTTTTGGGAGAGGTTTTTGCTATAGGGCGTGTGCGCTCGCCAGAAAGACAGAGAGAGACAGAGAGACAGAAAGCAAAAAAATCACCCCCCGGGGGGGATGGCCACGCCACAATCCCTTCTCCTCCATTCTCCTCTCGGGATCGTGGGCATGCACGCACAAGCGCCCAGCGTGAGTTTAACCCTCCAGGTCCAGGACGCGAACCGTGGTCGACTACGTGGGTGTCCAGTGACATAGCCATTACGCTAACTACTGGTCCCGAAAGTTCTTTTTTTTAAAGAACTATTTTTTATTTAACTTTTTTTGTATATTTACTTATAAATAACATAAATATGTCCCCAGAGAGAGAGAGAGAGAGAGAGAGTAAAAGTGAGAAAGCAAGCTGCCAGGTCCGGGATTCGAACTGCAGTCAGCCACGTGGGAGTCCAGCACCCCTAACCACTATGCAATCCGCCAGACCCAAACCTAAAAGTTCTTAGTTCTTAGTTCTATTACATTTCAGTTAATGAAAAGTAGTGGAGAGCCAGCCAGTGGTGTGGTGTTTAAGGATCCCAAATGGCCCAACAGCATGGTTCAGACTATGAACCTGGCAGGTTGAAATACACACCAGGTATGTATGTGTGTGTGTGTCCAAAATCCAAGGGGAGGAGCCGGCAGATGACACAGTGTTTAAAGGCGCTGGATTCCCACATGGCCAACTGGTTCGAGTCCCGGATCTAGCAACTTCCTTTCTTGCTTTCCCTTTCTCTCTGTCTCTGTCTGGTCAAACAAAAAATAATGATAACAAATAGAATTAAATAAATAAATAAATTTTGGGGGACCAGCAGTTAACGTAATGGCTATGTCGCTGGACTCCCACGTAGTCGACCACGGTTTGTGTCCTGGACCCGGTAGCTTAAAACTCACGCCGGGCACGTGTGCGTGCGTGCCCAAGATCCCGAGAGGAAAATGGAGGAGAAGGGATTGCGGCGTGACCATCCCCCCTGGGGGGTGATTTCTCGCTTTCTGTCTCTATGTCTCTCTCTGTCTGTCTGGCGAGCGCACGTGCTCTATGGCAAAAACCTCTCCAAAAAAATTAATTAATTAATTAATTAATTACATTTTAAAAATCCCAGGAGAATGGAGAAGGGATTGTGTTATGGCCACCCCCCACCCTACCCCAGAGGTGCTTTCTCTGTCTCTCTAGTGAGTACACATGCCCAATAGTAAAAATAAAGAAAACTAGAAGGAAATGTAGTAAACATATACACAGAAAGTTCTCTCCTTGTTAGATACAGTATAATTTCCCACTTTCTTCTTTTTCCTGAGTAAACACTTTTGATAATCTCAGGTAACTCAAGCTTCTCAAAGAATGAGGATCTGGCAACACCCACCAGTCCATTTTCCTTTCACCCTTGCTACGGACTTTCCATGGCTCTTCAGTAAAAACATCAAGAAATGGGAATTTAAGCAAAATACACTGGGGAAGGCAAATTACCCCTAGTTAAATGCAGTTCCTTTTCTTTTTTTCCAAAGGAAATGGATGTTGATGCTATGAGGAGTTAAATTATAATAACACATGCCAGGGAGATGATGTCAAGGAAGGCGTGGTTAGGCCCTTCACAAGCATGAAATTCCTTTAGTCCCAAACATTTCCTCTTTCAGTCTCACCTATACTCTCTATTAAGGCAATTCCTTCACATGTTTACGAAACAGTGCTGAAACCCTAGACTGTTCCTTTTACTTTAGGTTGTTTTTTTTTTTTTTATTTTGTTTTGTTTTTGTATGAACTAAGTAACTGAGGGCCATTTAAATAGATTTTTAAAAAATTGTTGCTAGAGTGTACACGTGCTTACAAGAGAGATACAGACAGAAAGAGATAGAAAGTGAGGGGACCAGCAGATGGCATAATGGTTACGTCGCTGAACTACCACATGGCTGACTACAGTCTGAGTCCCAGACTTGGCAGCTTAAAACTCACACCAGGCTCGTGTGAGTAGTGCCCAAAATCCTGAGAGGAGAATGGAGGGGAAGAGACTGTGGCATGGCCATCCCCGCTGGAGGGTGATTTCTTGCTTTCTGTCTCTCTGTCTCTCCCTGGTGACCACAAGTGCCCTATAGCAAAAATCTCTCTTGAAAAAAAGAAAGTGAAAAAGGATCTCCATAGCTGACAGTTACAATGCAATCCCTCCTCCTCCATTTCTCTTTCAGAGATTTTGGGTATACAGTGTATATGTGTGTGCCTGTGTGTGTGTTTAATTATTTTATTTATTTACTTACTTACTTACTTATTTATTTTTAATTTGACCAGAGAAAGAGAGAGAGAGAAAGGCAAGGTGAGAAAGCAAGTTGCTGGGTCACCAGGTCTGGGACCTGAACCACAGTCTGCCATGTGGGAATCTAGAGTCTTAACCGCTACACCAACTGCTGGCCCCTGCAGTGTGTATTCTAAGTGGCTGGGTCTGGAACTTGAACTGAGAAGTTGGTCATGTGGGATGCAATCACCTTAATCACTATACCACTGGGTGGCCCCAGATATTTAAAATATTTATACCACATTCAATTACCTTGTAGAATCCCTCTTAGAAATCTTATTTTTCGGGACCAGCAGTCAGCATAATGGCTATGTCGCTGGACTTCCATGTAGTCGACTGCAGTTCGAATCCCGGACCTGGTGGCTTAAATTTATGCAGGGCACGTGTGCGTGTGTGCCCAAGATCCCGAGAGGAGAATGGAAGAGAAGGGATTGCAGGGTGACCATCCCCCCTGGGGGGTGATTTCTCGCTTTCTGTCTCTCTGTCTCTCCCTGTCTGTCTGGCGAGCGCACGCGCCCTATAGCAAAAACCTCT
>NW_006203821.1:1260645-1267106 GCF_000334495.1 Tupaia belangeri chinensis | reverse complement strand
CAGTTAGTATAATGGCTATGTCACTGGACTCCCATGTAGTCAACCGCGGTTCAAGTCCTGGACCCAGTGGCTTAAAACTCACGCCGGGCACATGTGCGTGCATGCCTGAGATCCCGAGAGGAGAGTGAAGGAGGGGGGATTGCGGCGTGGCCATACCCCCTCGGGGTGATGTCTCGCTTTCTGTCTCTCTGTCTCTCTCTGTCTGTCTGGTGAACGCACACGCCCTAAAGCAAAAATCTCTCCAAAAAAAGAAAAAAAGAAAGAAATCCTATTTTTCTTTTTCTGTAACTATTTTAATTCCAAAATTAGAAATAGAAATGTAACACCACATTCTGAGAAAGAATCTGTTTTTATTAGGCATTATACATTTATTGACTGCTTTCCTATATTTATTACCCGTTTTTTTTAAATTATTTTTTAACTTTATTTATTTATTTATTATTTCAATTTGACCAGAGAGAGACAGAGTGAGAGAGAGAAAGAGAGAGAGATGGAAAGTGAGAAATCAAGCTGCCAGATCCAGGACTGGAATCGCAGTCAGCAGGGTGAGAGTCCAGTGCCCTTAACTGCCATGCCACCTGCTGGCCCCATTTACCACCAGTTTTTTTTTTTTTTCATTCATTTATTTTAATTTGACGAGAGAGATTGAAAGACAGAGAAAGTAAGAAAGCAAGCTACCAGGTCCAGAACTTGAACTGTGATCAGCCACATGGGGGTGTCCAGCGCTTTAACCACCATGCCACTTGCTGGTCCCACCAGTTTTAAAAGACTAAGAAAAATATGGCTGTTGGGACCAGCAAATGGCATAGTGATTATGTTGCTGGACTCCTACATGGCCGACTGTGGTTCGAGTCTCGGACTCAACAGCTTGAAACACACCAGGTGCACGTGTGTGCATGCCCAAGATCCCAGGAGGAAAATGTAGAAGGGGTTGTGGTGTAACCATCCACCCTTATGTATGATTTCTTGCTTTCTGTCTCTCTCTGTCTCTCCACCAAGCACACATACACCCTATAGCAAAAAATTTCTCTCTAAAAAAAAAAAAACAAAAACAGGGAACCAGCAGTTGCGTAATGGCTATGTTGCTGGACTCCCACATAGTCGACCGCGTTCGTGTCCCAGACCCGGTGGCTTAAAACTCACACCAGGCACGTGTGCGTGCGTGCCCAAGATCCCCAGAGGAGAATGGAGGAGAAGGGATTGTGACGTGACCATCCCCCCTGGGGGGTGATTTCTCACTTTCTGTGTCTATCTCTCTCTCTGTCTGGCGAGCGCAAGCGCCCTACAGTGAAAATCTCTCCAAAAAAAACCAACGAAAACAAAAACAAAAGAAAACTATGGTTGTCAAGCGCTTCTCAGAAAATATTTTCCCTCATAAGTATATAAGTGTGTTTCAAAATAAAATAGTCCTACTGTTTAAGAAAAAGTTTATTTACATTTTAAAAATTTTGCTGTTGAGGGACCAGCAGTTGGTGTAGTGGCTATGTTGCTAGACTCCCATGTGGTCAACTGCAGTTTGAGTCCTGGACCTGGTGGCTTAAACTCATGCCGGGCATGTGCGCAGACGTGCCTAAGATCACGAGAGGAGAATGGAGAAGAGATTGTGGCGTGGCCATCCTCCCTGGGGGTGATTTCTCACTTTCTGTCTCTCTCTTTCTGGCAAGTGCATGCGTCCTATAGCAAAAACCTCTCCCCCCACAAAAAAAAAAAAAAGGGCATGCAATCACCAGAGACAGACAGAGAGAGAGAAATGGCCACACCACAATCCTTTCTCCTTTATTCTCCTCTGGGATTATGGGCATGAACATACATGCACTAGGCATGTTTTTTAAGTCACTGGGTCTGGGACTTGAACAGCTCACTTGGCCATGTGAGGATCCAGCCACCTTAACTACCAAGCCACCAGTCTGCCCATATTTACTTATTTCTTCATGCGCAAGTGAGAAAGAGACAGAGAGAAAGAGAGACAAGGGTCCTAATGCAGTGATCCATCCCTCAGTTTCAGCCAGCCCCGGATCATGGGCACATGTGTGTATGTATTCCTGGCATACTCAGGGAGCTCTCTGGACATGAACCCAGAATCTTCCCATGTGGCTCAGTCTCATGGTGTCACATTTTACCTCTGCACCACTGTACTACCCCCAAAATAATCTTACTTTTTAAAGTCATGTGAATACACTTAATACACTTTAAAATGAGCAAGTCACACCTGTGGTGTACAAATAACCACTTTTAATCTCCCTGCTATCCACTGGCCCTGAATAGCAGCTTTTCCAGCTGAAGTCACTGGCGATTTTTTTTATTCCACAAAGTAGTAGTGATGACTATAGCCAATAGTAAAGTATAATGTATAAATTCTCCTTAGTTAAAGGAAGTAACAGATACCTATAATTTGTGACTTTTCAGAAGTTTAGGGTTTGATTATTCAGTATACAGTTTTTAAAAACATTTTGCACAGGTCCAGAAGCTTTATTACATAGATTTGTTTTACTTGAAAAACTGAGATCTTAATTAAAATAGCAAACACACCAATATCAAAATTAAAACCCTGTCTCTGCATAGAAAAACATCTGGAAGGGCATATAAACCAAAGAGCTACCCATTATTTTCCTTGAAGAATGGAATTTGGGTAAGGAATTTCACAGTATAAAGAGACTTTATTTTATACCATTTTTTATGCTTAATTTTTAAAATGGGCAAGTCTTAAATTTATCAGGAAAAACAAAGAGTTTTTTTTTTTGAGAGAGAGATTTTTGCCATAGGCGCATACGATCACCAGAGAGAGCGAGAAATCACCCCCCGGGGGGGGGGGGTGGCCACACTGTAATCCCTTCTCCTCCATTCTCCACTTGGGAGCTTGGGCACGCACACATACACTAGTGTGAGTGAGGTTTAAGCCGCCAGCTCCGGGACTCAAACCACAGTTAACCATATGGGAGTCCAGCGACATAACTGCTGCGCTATCTGCTGGTCCGAAGAAATATGTTAAAAATTTAATTTTGGCTATAGATGTAAGTTACATGAGCAAATACGTCCCAAACACTCATCCCAAAATAAACACATTAGGTTTGGTTTGTTTACACCAAAACTAACTGCAATGCAGTAATGCTTTAGGTTTAAATAGACTAAACATTTACAAACATACACACACACACACACAAGGTGTCATAGTCACAAAGTGATAGATACATTCAGCATCTTCAGATGTCATCGTAACATTGATTTGTTAAAACCCAAATAATTTTTTTTGGAGAGGTTTTTTCTATAGGGCAAGTGCACTTGCCAGAAAGACAGACAGAAAGACTGAAAGCAAGAAATCACTCCCCAGGGGGGATAGCCACGCTGCAATCCCTTCTCCTCCATTCTCCTCTCGGGATCTTGGGCACGCAAGCACACGTGCCTGGCGTGAGTTTTAGCCACTGGGTCTGGGACTCGAACCACAGTTGACTATGTGGGAGTCCAGCAGCATAGCCATTATGCCAACTGCTGGTCCCAGAACCCAAATAATTCTTGCAAGTACATATGTATCTCCTCCGTCATCCCACTCTACCTCAACTGGTCCAAATGTTTCCTGAATTGCTTCTCAAACCTTACAGGATATCAGGAAGAGATTTGAGACTGGAATCCAAATTCACAACCATATTTTTTATTCCTTATGCCATTCTAGATTTAGAAGTTAGTTAAATGTTTCCTATAGTCAAGGGAAGAGGGAGTAGAGAACTGAGAAAAGAGATTTTAGATAGCTTCAAATACATGAAACCTCTACTATGGAAAAAATTAATTTGGGGTATCCATTCTACTTTTTTTAATGGATTCTAGGTAACACAGAGACCTGGAAACAAAACATCAGGAATGGGGGTTGGTAAGTGGCATGGTAGTTAAGGTGCTGGACTCCTACATGGCCAACTGTGGTTCGAGTCCCAGACCTGGTGACTTGTTTCTCACTTTCCTTCTCTTTCTCTGGTCAAATTCAAATAATAATAATAATAATGAATAAAATTAAATAAATAATTTTTTAAAAAAAAATATTATTTTTATTTATTTATTTTTTAATTTGACCAGAGAGGGACAGAATGAGAGAGAGAAAGCAAGCCGCCAGATCCAGGACAAAGACCGGAGTCAGCCACGTGGGAGTCCAGCACCCTTCACCACGCCACCTGCCAGCCTCTAAATAAATAATTCTTTAAAAAATTTTCAGGAAGGGACCAGCAGTTGGCATAATGGCTATGTAGCTGGACTCCATGTAGTCAACCGTGGTTCGAGTCCCAGACCTGGTGGCTTAAACTCATGCTAGGCACGTGTGCATGCATGCCCAAGATCCCGAGAGGAGAATAGAGGAGAAAGGATTGCCGGGTGGCCATCCTCCCTGGGGGGGTAATTTCTCGCTTTCTTTCTCTCTGTCTCTGTCTGTCTTTCTGGTGAGCATACACGCCCTATAGCAAAAACCTCTCCCCCCCCCAAAAAAAAAAATCAGTAAGGAAACTTCCATATAGTACTATATAAAATTTGAGGAGAATAAAGAGATAAACTATTCTCCTTTCAAATATATATATAATATATAATGTACCATGTACACATGTATATCTGATAGAGGGGTATTGGTATATGTGTGTAGTATATACTGATAACCAACAAATATGTATGGGTCAATATTTCTTTTTTGAAAGATACGTTTGTGTATATTTAAGGTATACAATATTATGGAATACATATAGGTAAATACAAAGGTTACTATAGTGAATCAAATTAACATATCCATCATCTCACAGAATTATCCATTTTTGTTTTTGTGGCAAGAGCAGCTAAAATATCCTCAGCATAAATTTCATACATAGTACAACATTATTATCAATGATCCTCATGTTATACATTACCTCTCTAGACTTGTTTACCCAATATATGTTACTTCTACCCTCTCACATATAGTTCTCCATCACTCCCCATATGTCTTTTTCTTTTTTTTTTTTGGAGAGGTTTTTCACTATAGGGCGCGTGTGCTCGTCAGACAGAGAGAAACAGAGAGACAGAAAGCGAGAAATCACCCCCCGGGGAGATGGTCACGCCGCAATCCCTTCTCCTCCATTCTCCTCTTGGGATCTTGGGCACGCACGCACACGCACCCGGCGTGAGTTTTAAGCCACCAGGTCCGGGACGTGAACCGCGGTCAACTACATGGAAGTCCAGCGACATAGCCATTACACTAACTGCTGGTTCCCACCCCCCATATGTCTTAAAGATAAAAAAAAAAAAAAAAAAAAAAAAAACGAATAGCACACAGAGTAACACCCATAAACTAAGGACCAGTGTTTTGGATCTAAACATTCTCCCACTGCCTTGACCAGACTTCTGTGTTTCAAACCACCTGTAAAGGTCTCTAGATATACAAGAAAGCAATAGGAACCCTTTCCCACCTTCCAACATTCCATTAGATGAGCAAAAGATCTCTAAATGTCTATGACATGTTTTTTTTTCTTCAAAGAACCACAACACCCAGATGATGCACCCAGAGGAGGGTAAAGTCTTCCTGCTATAGCACAAAGTGCCCCCTGAGCAGCTCTGTGTGCCCTGAACTGCTAAGAAACTGCCATGGATGTTCCTGGCAAACGTGGGCAAGATTGCCCATCTCTCCCCAGAATGCCCCAGTGCCCTAGTAGAACAGCTCTCTGGCAGCCAAGGGTTAATCATAAAGACTCCAAGGATCCCTTCTGAGCCTGGCTATCCCCTGGAGAAGCACAGAGTTTTCGCCTTTAATTCCAGTAGCCTCTCAAGATTCTGTCTCTACTGGATAGGGTAGGGTCTCTTGTCTAGAAGAGTACACCCAGCCCTTGATGAGCCTTGTGACTTCACAGACTACTCCAGATTTTTAACCATCAATAACACTGGTGATATGGGTAAGAAGGGAGCGAATGAAAACAGTTCATAAAAAGATAAAATAACCTTGTGAGGTGGACTGGAGGACAGGGTGTGAGATGACATATTAAACCTGGGGAGACTGGCACATCAACACCAAGTCAAACTAACTTAATTTCACAAGGATACAAACTTGCGAACTTGATTTGCTTTTAATTCCCTGCCTTCCCAGGCCTCAAAAATAGAAACTCTAAATTTCTTGAACTCCAGAACCAGGTAAGAAAAGATGCAGAAAGAAGTGGTGGAAAAGGGAGAAGAAGCACTGAGACAGAGAGGAATCCCGGGAGAGGAATTTGTTCCCCTCTTAAAGAAGAATGTTAAAACCAAGGGCACTCCCGGAGACCCAGAAAAGGAAGTAGCTGAATTCCAAAAAGCGCTTTTCCCTACCTTCTTGTTGTTCTTATTATAGCCAAAAGTCGAAATCCCAGGCCTGGAAGTCACTGATAGCAGCATTTTTTCCTTAATGTTAGGGAGCTAAGAGACAGAAGAGGGAGAGGGAAAGGGAGGGGGTGAGAGAGGGGGAGGGAAGAGGGAAGAGAGGGAGGGAGGGA
>NW_006203821.1:1187365-1260050 GCF_000334495.1 Tupaia belangeri chinensis | reverse complement strand
AAGAGAGGGAGGGAGGGACAGAGGGAGGGGGGGAGAAAAGAGGAAGGGAGGGGGAGGAGAAAAGGGGAGAAAGGGAGCTAGAGAAAGAGAGCTGGGGGGGGCTGCGGGTAGAGAATGAGCTAGGGCTGCTCCTTTACGTCACTGAGAGAAGTTAACCCAGAGTCTGAATGAGGCACTTCCACTGGGTCCTAATGCCCAAAATGTTATTTTTTTGTTTTGTTTTGTTTTTCATAAACTCAGGAGTTAAAGCCAGAAAGAAGAGTTCTTAGTTCTAACTCCTCTGGAATTTAACCTCTCTCCTCTACAAACAGGTTCTGAGTCACTGTCTGAAAGACAATGAGTTTGGCTTTTGTTTGTTTTCTTGCTTACACCTCAACTATAAAAAGATTTCAATCTTAGTTTTGAAGCAGCTACGGAGACACTACCTAGAGAACATGTGAAGAAAACCTTACACGGCCATACAGCGTGCAAGGCGCTCAGAGCTCCCCTCCTTCACACCGCAGTGATCTAGAGAGGAGCACACCAAGAGCAGACAAGCAAAACAGCATATGGGGCATAACCAGCTTCAGGTCCTCAGCTCTGTTCTCCTGGGTCACACTAAGGTACTGACAGCCCCTCTCTCATTCCCCAGTCTTAAGATCCACGAAGCTGAAACTCAGTAACATTACCATAACTCACCAAACTTGGAATTTACGTCCGAACTGAAGTTTACAGAGTTGAAATGTCTGCTCCAAGTTGTCTCTGAGCTGTTTAAAAATAAAATAAAATAAAACAAAGCTATTTAAAAAGCATACACTTCAAAGAGAAGAAAAATACCAAATTCTTAGGAAAGAAGGACATAAAGTTAAGAGTCAAGAGCCTACCACAGTTGCAACAGCACTCACCTCTAATAGTTTCAAAGGAATGTCCTTATAGGAGTAGCCTTAACCAGCAAAGAAACTTGGAGGAAACCAAAAACTTCAGAGTGATACCTAGTAACCCATACCAATCCAAGTGAAACAGTGGTGTAGACTAAAAGTCTTCAAACCACCTTGCTGCCATCACAAATATTCATTCTTTTAGGGCATAAACTAACCCTGTCTGCTTTGTCACAACAACAAAGCCCTCCCTCAAATGTAGTTCCAATCTCTATTCTAGTTTTCTTGTCACTTTTTTGCAGTGATAATGGTACAGACAGTACTAACATTCCACAGAGTAAATATACACACACACCCACCCCACCCCCCATCTCTAACTTTCATTTCCAATAGGACAGGAAGTGCCTGTTCAGCTCAAGGGACACAGGAAGGGTGGAACAGCCTCAATGTGGGAATTGCAACTGAGATTGGAAACACAGCCACCAAATGCAGTAAGTAAATAAATAAATAAAGTCATCTTTCGGAGATACCATATTTTTTTAAAAGTCCATTTTCTGTCCTCAGAGATTCTTATTTATTATATGCCAATTTGTCACTACTGTTTAGGCCCTTAGCTGACGTCCTCTCTTAGCTGAACAATATGGTACAAAAAACTTCTTGAAGGCTTGAATCATCAGGGTAGTCAACCTAATGTTTTGATCACCAGGGGTGTGTATGCAGGCCAGAGACGGGGAGAGAGAGAGGCAGGGTGAAGGAGAATGCATCCCTCATGGAGCACGGCCATCCCACAATCTGGACTCTCTTGTTTTCTTTAAAAAAATATTATTTATTTAATTTCATTCATTCATTTATTTCAATTTGACCAGACACACACACACACACACACACACACACACACACACACACAGAAGGAAAGTGGGAAAGCAAGTCACCAGGTCTGGGATTCGAATCATGGTTGGCATGTGGGGGTGTCTAGCACCTTAACCACCATACCACCTGTTGGTCCCCACAATCCCTTCTCTATCTCTCTATCCTACAGAGATCTGGGGCACACACACACATCCTGCATGTTCCTCAAGCTACCAGGTTGGTACTCGAACTGCTTGGTCAGCCATGTAGGATCTGGCCCCCTTAACCACTAGGCTAAGGTTTCAGGCCTCTTTTTCTTTTCTTCCAATACTTTCTTTATTTATTTAACTATTCCATGAGCAAAAGAGACAGGGAGACACAGAGAGTAACAACAGGGTTTTTTTTTCTTTTACTGACCTATGATTAAGTGAAACTTGTTAATTACATTATGCAATCTTATCTATCCTTGACGATTTTTTTTGAGAGATTTTTGCTCTTGGGTCCATGAGCTCACCAGAGACAGAGAGACAAAAAGTGAGAAATCACCCTTGGGGAGAGGGGGATGGCCATGCTGCAATCTCTTTTCCTCCATTCTCTTCTTGGGATTTTGGGCATGCATGCACATGTACCCAGTGTGAGTTTCAGGCTGCCAGATCCGGGACTTGAACTATGGTTGGCAAAGTGGGAGTTTACTGATGTAACCACTATGCCATCTGCCAGCACCTATCCTTGATGATTTTTTTCCAGTTTTATAATTTTTTATTTACACATAATTGTTGTACATCTTTACAACACAGGTTTTTTTTTTTTTCTTTTTGAGAGGTTTTCGCTATAGGGCGCGTGCACTCGCCAGACAGACAGAGGGAGGCATAGAGACAGAAAGCGAGAAATCACCCCCCAGGGGGGATGGTCACGCCGCAACCCCTTCTCCTCCATTCTCCTCTCGGGATCTTGGGTGCGCACGCACATGTGCCCGGCGTGAGTTTTAAGCCACCAGGTCCGGGACGCGAACCGCGGTCGACTACGTGAGAGTCCAGCGACATAGCCATTACACTAACTGCTGGTTCCCAGGATGTTTTTTCTTTTTAAAAAAATTATTTATTTATTTTTTATTTTTTATTATTATTTTTAAATTTGCTATAGGGCATGTGTACTCACCAGAGAGAGATAAAGAGAGGAGGGGGGAGAGAGAGAGAAAGTGAGAAAGCAAGCTGCCAGGTTTGGGACTTGAACCACAGTCAGCCATGTGAGAGTTCAGTGCCTTAACTACCACGCCACCTGCTGACCCCTTGAAATGATATCTTATACTGTTTTTTTGGTTTTAAATTTTAAAATTTTTATTGTGAACTGACAATTTATAATTATATATATTTATAGAATACAAAGTGACATTCTGAATACAATGTAGAATAACTAAACCAAACTAGTTAACATATCTACAAACACCTATTTTTTGATGAGAACATTTGAAATTTACTCTTAGCAATTTTGAAATAAATAATAATTATTAGCTATATTTACCATGCTGGACAATTGCTCTCAGTAACATTTTACTCTTCTTGTCTCAGATTCTGTATACTTTGACTATCATCTCCCCAGTTCCTCCAGCACCCTAGCTTTGATGACCACCATTCTATTCTCTGCTTCTATTTTCCAACTGCTTTAGATTCTATTAATACATGTAAGTGACAACATGTGGTATTTGTCTTTCCATCCTAGTTTTACCTCACTTAGCGTAATGTTCTCCAATTCTATCCATGTTGTTGCAAGTGACAATATTTCTTTTTTGTTTGTAAGGCTGAATAGTAATTTCATTGTGTATATATACCACATTTCTTTACTAATTTATCTGTGGATGGATATTAAGATTAATTCCACAATTTAAAAAAAATGGGGGGAAGGTCAGCAAGTGGTGTGGTAGTTAAGGGTGCTGAACTCCCACATGACTGAACACAAATCCTGGACCTGGTGGCTTGTTTTCTCACTCTATATTTTTTATTTTTTAATAAAAAATAAATAATTTTTTAAAAAAGAAAAAAAATCCTGTGTTGTAAAGATGTACAACAATTACATGTAAATAAATAAATAAAGTTAAATAAAAATAACTCTTTAAAAAATATTGATTCCACAATTGGCTATTTTGAATAGTGCTGCAATTAATTGGGAATGCAAATCTCTCTTTAACAAACTGATTTATAATAAAAATATTTTCGGTAAATGTCCAGGAGTGAGATTGCTGGATCAATTCTAATATTATTTTTTAGAGAATTATTTTATTTAACTTTATTTATTTCTTTTAATTTGACCAGAGAGGAGCAGCGAGAGGGAGAGAAAGTGAGAAAGCAAGCCACCAGGTCCAGGTCTCAAACTGTAGTCAGCCACGTGGGAGTTCAGCACCCTTAACTACCACACCACCTGCCAGCACCTCAAGTCTAATATTCTTAATGGCTTATACCACCCTTCTGCATTTCTTAATGCTCAATAGTATCTTAATATTTAAAATAGTTAAATGACAGGTTTTAGAGAGAGGCAGATCTGAGTTCAAATCCAGATATCATTGTTAGTTCCTATTTATGTGACTTTTGGTCAAGTTACTTAACATTTCTTACCTACTCATGTGCAAAATGGAGATATACCTACTTCACTAGAATCAGACCTAGGTTCTGGCTCAGTCCTGTCACTCACAAGCTGAAAGACAGTGGAAAAATGATCACACATTATATCTAAATCTTACTTTTTTAAAAAAATCTATAAAATGGAATAGAATAAGTAAGAATAATCTACTTCCTAGGGGCTAGCAGGTGGTATGGTGGTTAAGGTGCTGAAATCCCATGGCCGACCATAGTTCAAGTCCCAGATCCAGTAGCTCAAAAATCATGCCAGATACATGTGCATGCATGCCCAAAATGCTAAGAGGAGAATGAAAGAGAAGGGATTGAAGCATGGCCATCCCCCCAAAGGGTGATTTTTAAATTTTCCCTCTGTCTTTCTCCAGTAAGCACATGTGCCCTATGGCAAAATCTAAACAATAAATAAATAATCTATGTCCCCAAATTGCAGTAAAATGAAAACAGGCAATGCATGTAAACCCCTTAGGAAAGTTCTTAAGGCTATCTAAAGCACTTGGGAAACACTCAAGAGATGTTAGTTCCATCATGATTTAACTCCTCTACTGTCTCCTAGCATGTCTCCCTCAGGGTACCATTATAACCCAGTTTGAAGGTCAGAAGTGAACAATTCCAAAAAAAAACCTAGCATCTTAGTTATATTCAAAGGTTATACTAGGTGGACGAGCTGGTAGCCTAACAGTTAAGGGAGCCAAAACACACATGGCCTACCACAGTTCGAATCCTGGCCCTGGTGACTCGAAAAACATGTTGGATAGGTGTGTACACATTCCCCTAATCCTGACAGGATGAAGAAATGAAGAAGAAGGGATAGAACATGTCCCATTGTGGGGTGCTTTTTCCCCTCTCTCTCTCTCTCTCTCTGGCAAGTGCACACACCCTCAAACAATTAAAAAGAAAAGATTATACTAGGACCAAATGGACTAAACTACATACCTAGAAAATATTGAGTAAGAAGTTTCAGGGATCACTCATAAGTTTTCATTCTCTCTCATGAGCAATCTAATTACTCAGAAATTCTTTTCATTCTCTTAATCTCCTGGAAACTGGTAGACTCTCTCTTATCTGTAGAATAAAAAAGGAAACAAAATAATATAGACTCAAAGAGCACTATATGCAAGACACCTTAGCTCCCTTTTCTCTTTAAGTTCTACCACTCCAAGAAATAGAAGCACATGAGAGCTGGGGCAGTACGACTTTTTTGCATCCTAAGATTTAACCCCACTTCTCTACTCTAAGAGTACAGAGGACCAGAAAAAATGAAGATAAAGAAAGATGCAATTAAATAAACTCTATACAAGCTAATAAAAAAAACCTTTGGTTTCAGGCACCCAGGGTCTGGTGGTTGAGGTGGCTAGAACCCACATGGCCAACCCCACATAGTACAAGTTCTGGACCCAGAAGCTTGAAAAACACACTGAACAGCTGTACACACATGCCCAAAGTCCTGAAGGACTGGAGAAATGGAGGGGTTTGCTGTGTGACCACACCCCCTGGGGGGGTAGCTTCCTCACTTTCTCTGTCTCTCTCTAGCAAACACATGTGTCCTCTGGCAAAATTGGGGAGGAAAAAAAAAAAACTTAAAAATTTTTATAGTCTGGGACCAGCAGATGGCATAGCGGTTGCATTGCTGGACTCCCACATGGCTGACTGTGGTTTGAGTCCCAGAATTTGGTGGCTTCGAATTCATGCCAGGCAGTTGTGTATGTGTGCTCAAAATCCCAGGAGAAGGGACTGCGGCATGGCCATTTCTTACCCCTCCTCCTCCCCGTGGGTTATTTCTCACTGTCTCTGTCTCACTCTCCAGCAAACACATGTGCTCTAAGGCAAAAAAAAACTAAAAAAATGTAAAAAAAAAGATTTTTATTTTCTCTCTAAGAAGGTTAGGGCTATAGAATCAAAATAACCTAGATACACAAACTGATACCAAACATGAATTATATCAATGAGCACCAACAAAAGTGGAAACTACAAACATTCTTCATTCTGGTGACTACATGTATGTGTGTGTAAGGGCGCACACGCACATATTTTTTTCTTTAAATTTTTTTGGCCATAGGGCACATGTGCTCGCTGGAGAGAGAGAAAGAGATAGTTAGAAGGGTTTTTTAAATTTTATTTTAACTTTATTTATTCACTCATTTATTTCAATTTGACCAGAGAGGGATAGAGTGAGAGAGAGAAAGAGAGAAAGCAAGTTGCCAGGTCTGGGACTCATTCCACAGTCGACCATGTAGGAGTCCAGTACCCTTAACCACCAAGCCACTTTCCGGCCCTGTGGTAGTTAGGAGTTTTTTGTTTTTTTTTTTTTTTGGAGAGGTTTTTGCTATAGGGCACATGTGCTCGCCAGAAAGACAGAGAGAGAGACATCACCCCCAGAGGAGATGGCCACACCAGAATCCCTTCTCCTCCATTCTCCTCTCGGGATCTTGGGCACGCACGCACATGTGCCCTGCGTGAGTTTAAGCCACCGGGTCTGGGACTCGAACTATGGTTGACTACATGGGAGTCCAGCGACATAGCCATTATGCTAACTGCTGGCCCCAGGAGGTTTTTAAGAAAAACAATTTGACCAAAAATTTGTCACAAAATTTTGAGACCTATTAAAACAAAGCTTAATGAGGAAAAATAAAAAAGAGCGAGAGAGAGAAATACTTAGGAGGAAAGTGAGAAATCACCTCCTAGGGGTGACAGGCAGAGAGACAAAGAGGAAGAGAGACAGGGTCTTGATGCCATGATCCAACACAGCCAGACCAGATTATGGGCACATGTGTTTCTGGTGTGTTCCGGGTGGTCTCCAGCCTTGACCATAAACTTTCCCCTCTGTGAGGGATTGCCTCACAGAGCACTGTGTTTTACTGTTGATGCCACTGTCTGGCCCCCTGTGAGCCTATTTTTTGAAAGGGAGTTATTGAATTTTGTGGAAGGGATGAGGAAGGCAATGGTGTTCTGTGGTTAGACTCAGGAATTGTATGAAAGAAGGAAAGATACTATTTCGTCTAGTGTATTTAATTAGACTCCCTTCTGGTTTGCCCATTATATTGCCCAAATTTTTCTAGATTTACTGGGCTGTTGTGAGAGTCATGACATATGTTTGCATAGAAAAATAAGTCATGACTTTCCCGATGACCCAATAGTTAATACCTAATTATTTTTCTTTTTTAAAAATTTGCTATAGGGTTGTATGCTTGCCTGAGACAGACACAGAGGGAAAGTGAGAAAGCATTCCCCCGGGGAACATGACCATCTCTTCTCCTCCAGTCTCCTATCAAGTTTTTGGCCAGGCACACACATGCCCAGTGTGTTTTTCATGAAGCCTGGTCTGGGACTTGAGCCATGCAGTCAGCCGTGTGGGATACAGTCACCTTAACCACCACACCACTGGTTGGCCCAATACCTCTCTGCTCCTTGGTTCTCACGGACCTAGAACTCAAGAATAGTTTGGGCAACAGGGGAGTGAAATAGGAGTTATTGCAACTTCTTTTGGGAAAAGAGATATCTGAACCTGATTCAATATACACTGGTTTGTGATTTCTCCAGAAAAACTTTTATTTTTTAAGAGGTTTTTGCCTTAAGGTGCATGTGCTTGCAAGAGAGAGACAGAGACAATGAGAGGGAAAGTGAGAAATCACCCCCCAGGGGATAAATGGTCATGCCACAATCCCTTCTCCTCCAAGGATCTTGGGTCCACATGCCCATGCACCCTGGCGTGATTTTCAAGCCATCAGGTTCAGAACTGGAACCATGGTTGGCAATGTGGGAGTCCACTGATGTACTGCCGCAGTATCTGCTGGTCCTGAAAAAAGAATTTTTAAAAAAGAATTATTTATTTAATTCCATCTGTTATTATTATTTTTTAAAATTTGACCAGAGACAGAGACAGAGAGAGAAAAGGAAAGCAAGAGAGCAAGCCACCAGGTCTGGGACTCAAACCACGGTTGGCCATGTGGGAATCCAGAGCCTTTAACCATCATGCCAGTTGCTGGCCCCAAACATTTTTTCTTAAGTTTTTTATTTTTTGGAGAGGTTTTCGCTACAGGGTGCGTGCGCTCACCAGACAGACAGAGAGAGACATAGAGACAGAAAGCGAGAAATCACCCCCCAGGGGGGATGGTCACGCTGCAATCCCTTCTCCTCCATTCTCCTCTTGGGATCTTGGGCACGCACGCACATGCGCCCGGCGTGAGTTTTAAGCCACTGGGTCCGGGACGCGAACTGCGGTCGACTACGTGGGAGTCCAGCAACATAGCCATTACGCTAACTGCCGGTTCCTTTAAGTTTTTTTTCCATAGGACATGTGTGCTTGCCAGAGAGGGAAAGTGAGAAATCACCCCCAAGGGGGGATGACCATGCTGCAGTCCCTTCTCCATTCATGTCCTGGGATTTTGGGCATGCACCTCACATGTGTGATTTTCAAGCTGCCAGGTCTGGGACATGAACCATGGTCAGCCATGTGAGAGTTCAATGCCTTAACTACTACACTACCTGTTGCCCCAGAAAATCGTTTTTTAAGAAGTGTCCCAGGTGATGCGTTAAGGCTAGATCAACTCTGATCTGCATGTTGAAAGCTGTCTGCCTACCATTACTGGCCCCTCCACATCAGGGTGGAGAACTCAAAACTATCACATCCATCCGTGCTGCACCCTGACAGACTAAGGCTGGTGTGGTGCACGGGGCGGGAAGCAGCGAGGCTGGCCAGTTTCCTAATGAAGCTCTGAATGTGGTTCAGAGACCAGAACAACGTAACTAGGGCCAAGGAAACTGTTCTTTCCTCACCTATAAATACTTCCTGTGGATTATTTGTCCTTCTCCTGATGAACTTTTGTACCTAAAGGTTATATAGTGGAAATAGTCCAAAAAGCTGAATTTATTTCCTAGCAAAAGGATCAAGTAGTGCTTTAGGGACTAAGTGAAAAGAAAGTTTACTTAACACAACAGCTTCCTGGGTAGGAAACTTAGGAATTACATCAAACAGTAAAGCAAAGCTTAGCTCTGAGCCCTTTTGAGAAAAAATGGAATGAGAAAATTGGGCTATAACTAGAAATTGGGTAAGTATGGCCTCTCCATTTCCCGACTTACCCCACTGGAAAACAATGAAAAAGACAGACAACTCTGAAGAATTACTTAGCTCACAACCTAGATAGCAGTGCTGATAATTTGCGCCTTTCCTATAGCAACAGATACTTCTGGCCCAAAATTACTACATAGACTATCCTAACAAAATTTCCTAATGAACTTTTCCTTTGCTAGACATGAACGACTACAGAAACCAAGCCATCTAGAATCACTGTGCCTGAAAAATTACCAAAACTGTAGAAAAAAAAAGACTAGACTGGAATTAATGCACATCCAAAATGGACAGTATGAATTATATGTTAATATTCATTATATTTTTTAAATGTATGTTTCCCTCACATCCATGACTTTAATTTTGCTTGGCCTCAGCTAAATATAAGCAACTCATGGGACCAGCAGTTAGCGTAACAGCTATGTTGTTGGACTCCCAGGTAGTCGACAGGGGTTCGAGTCCCAGACCTGATGGCTTAAACTCATGCCGGGCACTGAACTCCCACATGGCTGGCTGAAGTTCGAGTCCCAGACCTGGCAGCCTGCTTTCTCACTTTCTCTCTGTCTCTCTCTCTGGTGGGTGCATGTGCCCTATAGCAAAATTTTTAATAATAATAAATAAAAATAAATAATTATTAAAAAAGAAAAATATTTGCTAAAAGAATACAATTTTCAGCTTCACCTCTTTTTAGGTAGCTCCAATAGGAAGCAAACACAAAATGACTAGTATTAAGAGAAACACTGACACCTCCTGGGGAAAATAGGTCATGCCTCTTTTAGGAATTTTTTTTAGAGGTTTTTACTATAGGGCGCCTGCGCTCGCCAGACAGACAGAGAGAGACATAGAGACAGAAAGCGAGAAATCACCCCCCAGGGGGGATGGTCATGCCGCAATCCCTTCTCCTCCATTCTCCTCTCGGGATCTTGGACACGCATGCACACGCGCCCAGAGTGAGTTTTTTAAGCCACTGGGACCGGGACATGAACCGCGGTCGACTACGTGGGAGTCCAGCGACATAGCCATTACGCTAACTGCTGGTTCCCTAGGGTCTATGTGCTTGATGGAGAGAGACAGATATAGATGGAGAGAGAGGGAAAGTGAGACATCACTCCCTTAAAGGATGGCCATGCTCCCATCTCTTCTCCATTCTCCTGTTGGGAGTTTGGGAAAACACACACACACACACACACACACACACACACACACACGGTGTGTGTTTATCAAGTCACCAGGTCTAGGATTCAAACTGTACAGCTGGCCACGTGGGATCCAGCTGCCTTAACCATCATGACACCTGCTGGCCAATCAAAGTTTGAAGTTTAGGGAACCAGCAGTTAGTGTAATGGCTATGTCGCTGGACTCCCACGTAGTCGACCGTGGTTTGTGTCCCGGACCCGGTGGCTTAAAACTCACTCTGGGTGCGTGTGCATGCGTGCCCAAGATCCTGAGAGGAGAATGGAGGAGAAGGGATTGCGGCGTGACCATCCCCCCTGGGGGGTGATTTCTCGCTTTCTGTCTCTATGTCTCTCTCTGTCTGTCTGGGGAGTACACACGCCCTATAGCAAAAACCTCTCCAAAAAAAAAAAAGTTTGAAGTTTAAACCCTGTTATATCACTTCATGTGTTAAACTGGAAAATCTCAATCTTTTAAAACATCAGTTTCCTTTTATATAAAATGGGCACAGCATGGTCCTGGTTCTCTCAGAGATCATCAGAATATTCAGCCAAAAAATAATTTTATAAAAGTACTTTGTTGATGAGACCAGATGGTTTAATGGCTACGTCATTGGATTTCCATGTGGATGACCACGGTTTGAGTCCTGGACCCAGTGGCTTAAACTCACGCTGGGCGCATGTGCAGTGTGCCCAAGATCCCGAGGAGAATGAAGGAGAAGGGATTGCGGCGTGGCCATCCCTCCGGGGGGTGATTTCTCACTTTCTGTCTCTTTCTGGTGATCACACGCTCCCTATAGCAAAAATCTCTCAAAAAAAAAAAGAGAGAGAGAAAAACAAAAAAGTACTTTGTTGAGGGACCAGCAGATGACATAATGGTTATGTCACTAGACTCCCATGTAGTCGACTGCAGTTCAAGTCCTGGATGTGTACATACATGTCCAAAATGCTAAGGAGGCAAATGGAAAAGGGAATGTAGTATGTCCATTCCCCCCGGGGGTGATTTCTTGCTTTCTGTCTCCCTGGCAAGTGCACACACTCTATAGCAAAAATCTCTCTGAAAAAAAGTACTTTGTTGATTATAAATCATCTTGAGAGTGGGAGATGTATTTTTCCTCATATCTAAAATTTACTACACCATCATAAGTATAGCAAATCTATTTTTTTAAATAATTATTTTATTTCACTTTTTTTTTTTTTTTGGAGAAGTTTTTGCTATAGGGTGTGTACGCTCACCAGAAAGACAGAGAAAGACAGACAGAAAGTGAGAAATCAACCCCTGGGGGGGTGGCCACACCATAGTCCCTTCTCCTCCATTCTCCTCTCGGGATCTTGGGCACACATGCACACACATCCGGCATGAGTTTAAGCCACTGGGTCCGGGACTTGAACCATGGTCGACTACATGGGAGTCCTGTTACATAGCCATTACACCAACTGCTGGTCCCTTATTTAACTTTTTTATTCATTTATTCATTTATTATTTATTTTCATTTGACCATAGTAGTAGAGAGAGAGAGAAAGTGAGAAAACAAGTCGCCAGGCCTGGGACTCAAACTCCAGTTGGTCACACGGGAGTCCAGTGCCCCCAAAGGCCACCTGCTGGCCCTGGTAAATCTATTTCATTCTCTACTATAAACCTAGATAAAGAACCAGCAGTTTTGGGCCAAAGCCAACTCATTTAATTCCGGATGGCTAACAACAAATTTCTTTTTTTAATATATATTACTGCAAGTTCATCATCATCAACTTACCAAACTGTGCTAAGAAACATAAATATATGCTTAAACTAAAACTACATGGGGGCTGCTCAGTGGTGCCGTGGTAATGTACTACTTAAGTGAAGCTAAGTCCATATGGAATACTATGAGTTCAGTTTTCCAGACAACCTGTACACACCAGGCACACATGTATACAACCCTGGTTGGCTGAGAAGTCTGGGCATGTAGCAGCATCAGACCCAGCTGAAGGTGTTTATCTGCCTTTCTCTCTGCTCTCACTTTCATAAAAGAAATAAACACCAGACCCAAGAAATACAAAAGACCCCTATAGAATCAACCCAAGATCTCCAAGACACATCATAGCCAGATTGGCAAAATCCACAGACAAAGACAAGATACAAAAATTGATAAGAGAGAAACGTCAGGTTTCTTAAAAAGGTTACCCCATCAGGCTAACATCAGACCTCTCATCAGATACAATAAAAGCAAGGAAAGAATAGGAAAATAAATTCAAATAGTTAAATGAAAAACAGTTTCAACAAAGAATACTATACCCAGCAAGATTATCCTTCATATGGAAAGAAAGGATAAAAACATTCTCAGATAAAGACCTGAAAGAATTTGCCAATACCAGACCCACTCTTCAGGAATTTCTGAAAGGAGTGCTCTATGAGGAAAACTAAAGACAAACAGAAATAAGAGAACAAAAAGGAGCCAAGAAAATGACTAACTTAATGCTAGGGACAAGAAATATCAATAATAATGTTGAATGTTAACTTCCAGGACTTAAATGGAAAGATGGGACCACAGTAACACTGCAAATTCAACAGAAGAGAGTTTGAACATAGGACTGAGATGGTGAAATAGAATTTTAGGACTTTTGAGTAAAACATTACTAATTTTTTTTTTTTACTATGCTTTGTTTTCCCAATTTAAGGATTTTGCTTTCCTTTGAACTACTGATTAGGTTCAGCAATTTGTTAAAATATTTTTTCTTCATTTGTTTGCTTCTTTAAATAGAAACATAAACTTTTCTTTGTTCCTGACCCCCCTGGAATGAGAAAATATTTGGGAGTATTCTTATTTTGTGGCAGAATGATTATTTGCATTATTTGCATAATATCTGTTGCACTGAATTAGAAACTAGAAATACTCATTATTAGACAGGCCTTTGACTAGAATGTTATATCTGAAGATTAATTAAAAAACTATGGGACTAAGGTAGATCTCAAATAAGCCAACAGAAGCTCCTAGAAAGAATTCATACTATAAAATAACCTGGACCTTTCCAGCCCAGCATTGTAATCAGTAGACATTGCAAAAGAGCAATCACACTTGAGGATTATCTTGAGGAAGACTTTGAAGGAAGAAAAAGAGACTGAGATTTGCTAGCAGGTGGTATATAACAAAATACTTGGTAGGCAGGGCTGAATTGAGAAGGTTTATGTGTGACTTGTGTGCTGGGTGTTTTCAACAGTTTGAGTAGTTGACATATAAATATCTTCTCAAAAATATTTAAAACCATACTGCCCCTGTTGTTACAGAGTCACAAACAAAATCATAACAAGTATATTTTAAATTAATTAATTTATCTATTTATTTATTGTAATTTGGCCAGAGAGGGACAGAGTGAGAGAGAGGGAAAAAGAGAAAGCAAACCACCAGGTCCAGGACTCAAACCACAGTTGGCCATGTGGGAATCACTCTTAACCATCATGCCACCTGCCAGCCCTATAACAAATATTTTCAACATTATCTGTAAAATTCAGTTTTTTGAAAATTTGAAAGTTGTTTATTAACTGTCAAGAACTATGGAGTATGAGCAAAAAAATTTTTTAAATAATTATTTATTTAGGGACCAGCAGGTGGTGTGGTGGTTAAGGTGCTGGATACTCCCACATGGCCAACCACAGTTCAAGTCCCGGACTTGGGGGCTTTCTCTTTTTCTTTGTCTCTCTCTAGTCAAATTAAAAATAAATGAACAAATAAATAAAGTTAAATAAATAATTATTTTACTTTATTTATTCATTCAACCATTTTATTTGACCAGAGAAAGACAGACATAAGAGAGAAGGAAAGTGAGAAAACAAACCACCAGGTCCGAGACTTGAATCACCCTTCCCTGGGGGGCGACTTCTCATTTTCTGTCTTTCTGTCTCTGTCTCTCTGGTGAGCACACACGCCCTATGGCAAAAATCTCTCTTAAAAACAAAAAAGGGAACAGCAAATGGTGTAATGGTTACATCACTGGACTCCCACGTAGTCGACTTCAGTTCAAGTCCCAGACCTGGTGGCTTAAAACTCTCACCAGCTCCGTGCTCATGTGTCCCCAAAATCCTGAGAGAAGACTGGAAGACAAGACTGCGGCATGGTCATCACCCCTCAGGGGTGATTTATCACTTTCTGTCTCTCCAGCAAGCACATATACCCTATAGCAAAAATCTCTCAAAAAAAAAAAAAAAAAAAAAGAGAAATGAAAAACCACATTGTGTGCTATAGAGATGTACAATGATTAACTGTGAATATGATATCATAAATAAATAAATAAATATTTGCTAAATGGAAAAAAAAATGGTTCTAGTAATGAGTTGGCCAACTGATAAGCTTTTGACCTACATTTTCACCCTGCTTATACTTTTTATGCTACATGATAATGATTCTGTTACTCCATGCGATTCTAAAGAATTCCTTAGTTTTAAATCATTTTAATTCTGCTGTAAATTCAGGAATGAGAACTGTCCAAAACAAAACTAAGATAATTCAGAGAAATCTGAGGTTGAGTTCCAGTATTTTTAATAACTAGCACAGAAAATTCACAAGTAATATTACTGCATTTTTTTTGTCACCTTATAAACATTTTTTTAAGTGTCTGCTATAGGGTGCATGCACTCAGCAGAAAGAGAGACAGAGATCCTCCGCAGGGAGCGGTTGGTGGAGACAGTTACCCACAATCCCTTATCCTCAATTCTCCCCTTGAGATTTTGTACACACATACACACCTAGCATGTTTTTTCAAGCTGCTGGGTCCAAGACTCAAACCCAGTCAGTCATGTATGATCTAGCCACTTTAACCACCACACTACTTGGTGTTCCCCAAGTCCAAGTATTTTCCTGCCTACCTTTGTTCCGCCAAACTGATCTAGCGTCCCTTGAATGTTCTTCTCATGCTATGTCTGTTCTCGCAGTGCCCTCTCTCTGGAACGTCTTCCTCCTGTCACCCAACATTCCCTGAAGCCTCTTCCCCTCTATTTCAACTGGCCTTCACGCCCAGGCAAGATGATGATCTTGTTCTTTCTGAATATCTCTACATTTTACACAGTACTATGAGCCTCCCAAATCACCAGTTCATACTCCATCCTCATGCAAAGGCAGCAATATTGTAGTGGAGGCAGAATAAGTCCAAAGGTCAAAGAGCAGCTGGGGCTAGCAAAGAATCTCCGTTTCTAGAGATAGATTTTCTTCACTGCCCAACCACCTCCAGTGAGGAGGGAGGAACTCATTACTGATGATAATGAACAGGAATTCAAAGGAGCAGGGTTAGGCACTAAAGGAAGCAAATAACATCTGGGCTTGTTTAGAAATTCCCTAGCATGTGGTACTTTTCTCTTGAACAGATCCAAAAGCTTCAGAGAAATAACATTTTGTAGAAACAAAGATAAGGATAACCTGTTAGATATGGGAAAACTAATGCTACTAAATATTTTTTTAAGAATGACAGCAAGAGAGAGAGAGAGAAAGCAAGCCGCCATGTCTGGGACATGAACCATCATTGGCCATTTGGGAAGTCCAGTGCCTTAATCACCATACCACCTGCTGGCTCCAGCAGAGCCAAATACTTATTTAGTATTCAGACCAAAGTTCTGGTCTGAATACTAAATATTAATACTAAATATTAAGACCAGAACTTTGCCTTTTGGGTAAATCCATGCATGAGGCAACAAGTTAAAGTCTGAATTAGAGGGAGTCCCTCATGACAATACAGAGAACAAGTAGGAATTGACCACAGAAGGGAAAAACAAAAACAAAGGCTACCCCATCTGGTTTCAAACCAAATAACCCTCCAACTGTAAACAAAACAAAGAACTCTTTCCACAGAACACATTAGAATATAATTTCAATTTTAATTTTCCCAAGGTTACTTTGGGATGCTCACTTTTTTTTTTTTTTGGAGAGATTTTCGCTATAGGGCACGTGCGCTCGCCAGACAGACAGAGACATAGAGACAGAAAGCGAGAAATCACCCCCCAGGGGGGATGGTCACGCCACAATCCCTTCTCCTCCATTCTCCTCTCGGGATCTTGGGCACGCACACACACGCGCCCGCCCGGCGTGAGTTTTAAGCCACCGGGTCTGGGACGTGAACCGCGGTCGACTACATGGGAGTCCAGCGACATAGCCATTACGCTAACTGCTGGTTCCCTGGGATGCTCACTTTAAAAGTCTTTTTTTTTTAAATAATGATTAATTAATTAATTAATTAAAATTTGACCAGAGAGGGACAGAGCAAGAAAGAAAGTGAGAAAGCAAGCCGCCAGGTCTGGGACTCAAACTGTGGTTGGCCATGTGGGAGTCCAGAGCCCTTAACCACCAGGCCACCTGCCAGCCCTAAATAAATAATTGTGGGTTTTTTTTTTTTTTAAAGAATATTTGCTAAAAGAATACTTTTCTTTTTTCTTGAGAGGTTTTTGCTATAGGGTGTGTGTGCTCGCCAGGAAGACCGAGACAGAGAGACAGAAAGCGAGAAATCACACCCCAGGAGGGATGGCCATGCCGCAATCCCTTCTCCTCCATTCTCCTCTTGGGATCTTGGGCATGCACACACACATGCCCGGCATGAGTTTAAGTCACAAGGTCTAGGACTTGAACCACGGTTGGCTACATGGGAGTCCAGCAACATAGCCATTACGCTAACTGCTGGTCCCAAGAATACTTTTCTTTCTTTCTTTTTTTTTTTTTTTTTAGAGGTTTTTGCTGTAGGGCGTGTGTGCTCGCCAGAAAGACAGAGACAGAGAGTGAGAAATCAACCCCCCAGGGAGGATGGCCATGCCGCAATCCCTTCTCCATTCTCCTCTCTGGATTTTGGGCACGCACGCACACGCACCCAGCATGAGTTTAAGCCACCAGGTCCGGGACTTGAACCGCGGTCGACGACATGGGATGCCAGCGACATGGCCATTATGCCAACTGCTGGTCCCCTAAAAGAATACTTTTCACCTCCAGCTCCTGGGATGCTCACTTGAAGACAAAAATAAAAACTAAAACTAAGGAAACAGCAGATAGCGTAACATAGCTGACTGCAGTTCAAGTCCTGGACCTAGGAGCTTAAAACTCATGCCAGGCACCTGTGCGTACTTGCACCAAATCCTGAGGCGTGGGATGGAGGACAAGGGATTGCAGCGTGGGACATCCCACCAGGGGGTGATCTCTTACTTTCTGTTTCTCTGTCTCTCCAGTGAACCCACACACTCTATTACCAAAACAAACAAACAAAAAACAAAAAACCTCTCTCTAAAAAAACACAAAAATGAAAACTAAGTGATATTTTGTGACATAGTCAGAGCTGCCTCATTAGACAACTCTACGTAACTGGATACTAAAGCTTCCACATAAAATATCTCATTTAGGGCCAGCAGATGGCATGATGGTTGAAGTGCTGGAATTCTCACATGGATGACTGCGACTCAAGTCCTGGACCTGGTGGCTTTCTCTCTCTCAGAACCTCATGTGAAATATAATAATAATAACAAAAAATAAAATATTTCTTTTAAAAAAAAGAAACTTTAAATAAAATAAAATATCTCATTTAGAGATGGGGGTCATTTCTCCTGGGATAATTTGGTTGAAAGGTCAATTTGGGTGAAGGGCTACAAGATAGAAAGCCTGGAGCTGGCAAGTGGCATGGTGGTTAAGGGCGCTGGACTCCTACATGGCCAACCATGGATTGACTCCTGAACCTGGCAGCTTGCTTTCTCACTTTATTTCTCTCTCTCTGTCCCTCTCTGATCAAACAATTAAATAAGTGAATAAATAAATGAAGCTAAATAAAATAAGTCTTTAAAAAAAAAAAAGATGGAAAGCTTATAGTTAGAGACTTGGGCCTAATTTCTGGTTCTGGTACTTACACCTGTGTTACCTTACCCAAGAAGTCCTAATTTCTGAGTCTTAGTTTCCTCATCGCCAAAATGAGGCTAATAACTGCTCTGTAGGTCTCTGGTAACAGGGAGAGGAAAACGAATTGGCTGGCACACTGCAGGCACTCAATAGCTATTTCCCATGAGTTACTATTGAACACTGGCGCTCTGTTAAGCACTGTGGAGATACCAAATGATAGTTCTAGTTGCATATGACAAAATTCCTGAGTGTTCCTCATCTTCAAAGCTCGTTTTATGCATCATCTCCTTTCTGCCCTGAGAAAGACAAGAGCAAGCAATTATTGTAAAACAGCCAATATGTTAAGCGGACTTAACGGTTTATAAAACATTTGTGCGCTACCTTGCTTTAATGTGTGAACTCTACAGAAATCGAGTCCTACACAGCCACCAAATAACCGGTAGAGAGAGAAACCTAGAACCCAGGCCTCCCAACCACCACCAGGGTGCTGTTTGGGCCGCTCGCGCCGAGCTTGCTCCGGGTGGGATAAGCCGCAGCGACACGGGCCCTCACTCACCAGCACCGCGTCGGTGACTAGGTGGCGGTCGGCGCGCGCCCTCACGCCACGCCACGCCATGTGGCGGGTTATCGAGGGCGGTCCTGGCCTTCGAATGTGGAAGGTCACTAAGAGGCCTCCTGAACAGGGCGCACTCTTCTCCCTCCAGGTAGCGTTCTCCTCTCTATGCGACACTTCCATGGCTCCGAGCCGCGCCGCACCCGGGCGGGGCGCCCGGCCTTCGCAGCTCCGGGCCTCGGCTTTCCCGCTCTCAGCCACTGCGTGCACTGCGGGCGGTGGGGCAGCGCGAGGCACCCTCAGGCTGGTGCAGACGGCCCACCGTCTTCTCATTGGGGGCTTTACCGTTTCCCCGCCCCCGAGACCTTGGCTTCTTCAATGATTGGACTGAGGCGTTGTACATCCCGACTCCCAGGCACCTCCCCCCTCCGCTCACTAGACCTCCCGCCCGGTTCCCCCTGACTCCTCGCTCTTCCTCACCCACCGCCTGTCTGGGAGGAACGCGTGCACCTAGCCCTGGCCCGAGCTTACAGGGACTGGCCCCTCCTCTGCCCCGACCCCACCCACCGGCCCGCTTCTCCATCCCCAGGCGCTCACACCATCACAGAGCTCCCCCCCCAGCCTGGTCTCGTCTGCGACTCCTCCGCCCCTCCCTTCCAGCCACCGCTCAGACGCCCTGGGCTCTTGGGCAGAGCCGGCGACGCGCGGGGGCATGCGCTCCATGAGGGCTCTGCAGAATGCGCTTGGCCGGGCTGGCAGTCACTGCCGGCGGGGAGGCTGGGGTCACCTGAGCCGGAGCCCCCTCCTTGGCGGGGGCGTCCGGCACCACCTCAGTGAGGCCGCGGCGCAGGGCAGAGAGTCGCCGCACAGCCATCAGCCGCAGCACCAGGATCAGTAAGGCTTGCGGGACAGGGGCAGGGGACAGGCTCGCTCCCACTCCCACTGTCTTTCTCTAGCTTCGGAGTCCCCTTCCCCAGGGAGTACATCTCTCCCCTCTCCTCTCCTCACTCACTAGCCTGCGATGCCTTTTCCCTTAGATTTGGGGCTTTGGGTCTGCCGCGCTCGGGCGGTAGCGCACCATCCGCCCGGGAGGGCGTTTGGGCAGGTCGGTCCTCGGGATGGTGCCTGTCCCAGGTGCGTACTTAACTGGGAACGCAGTGTTGGTTGCTGCACGTGTCTGAGTGCGGGGTCGTGTGCACGCACGCCCCATCCTCACCCTTCCTCTCCTCCCTGGTCCTCGTGTGTATTTTAGGAAATGCGTGGGTATGGAACAGCCTTCGGCTTCAGGTCCAAGTGTACTCATGTCTGTGTGGTGTGTCTGTTTCTGCGTGTCCTCGGCTTGTAATGTGTGATGCGCGTGTATTATTGGTGCGCGGGTACGTGCATTCGTGTGGGATGCGTGCGTAGCAAGGCTCCCTAATCTGTAGAATAAGGACAGTTTTCCAAATTAGTTATTTAATGGGGAGAGTATTTTAAATGGGGGGGGGGTTGTCCTAAGACGCAGATTTCCCACGCCAAAGCCAGTTCTAGCCATTACTGTGCTGATTTAAAGGGTTCTCTTCCGTTAGGCGCTTCTTCCGCCTGGGAGGCGAACGTCTCTCTTCCACTGCCCAAGAATACCTGGTGACTGAGCCTTTTTTCTTGGAGACGCTGACAGTGCTGAGAAGCAAATTTTGTCTACCCCAGAGGAACGGCATAGACACTGTTTAAGCAGTCCCTGCCCTATTACAGCAGGAACAGGGGATGGGCCATTACCCCCGCCCCCCCTCCCCCAGTCACTGACTTCTACCTGATGACACTCAGACACTGTCATTGAAATAGCCAGACTGACATAGCACTACCTCACCACCACAGGAGTCCTTCTCCTGAGGGGTGACAGACTAATAGATACTATTTATTATTAATAATTATCAGTGTGCAGTACTTTTCCACCAGCCTCTTCTCAAAGAGAGGAGGAACATTTAAAGGGGAACCTCTCCCACCTCTTCTTACTTCCACCCCAACTTCCATCCAGATAATGGGAGAATGGGAAAATGGTGGGATAGAGCAAAACCCTAGCCTCTCTCATCCTGCCACAGTCAGTGGGGTGGAGAGCTAGAGGTACCTCTGGCTCCCCTCCACACGGCTTACCTAGTGCAGTCTAGCAATGGAGATGTTTTTAGGGGACCTTGTTTCTCCTACCTATGACTGTCCTTGCTCCAGAGAACTCTCCATAATGGCCTTGGACTAGTGCTCCCTGGGCAGAAGGGATTGAGCACATTGGAGGGTGACAGCCTCAAAGTGTGACACTGTGAGGAGGAGGGATTCCTGTGTTTTGGGGAGAGGCAGCAAAGAGGAAATGCTGTTATTTGGGATATTTTTTCTTTTTTTAATATTTAGATTTATCGTAAAACAAGGAAAATACAGAGTATCTAGAAGAAAATAAAGATACCAATATTAAAACAACCAGCTAATATTGTGATATATCCATGTGTTGTATGAATGTATATACATGGTTTAACAAAAATGGGATAATACTGTTCATATTCTTTGGTAACCTATCTTTCCCACTTATGAACAGCTTTTTTTCTGGTTTTTTTTTTTTTTTCTTTTTTAAGAGATTTTTGCCCCTGAGTCCGGGACTTGAACCGTAGTTGACTACATAGGAGTCCAGCGATGTAACCATTATATCACCTGCTGGTCCCTGAACAGCTCTTTTTTATTTTTTTAAAGACTTATTTAATTCAATTTATTATTATTGTTGTTGTTGTTGTTGTTTAACTTGACCAGAGAGAGAAAGAGAGAAAGAATAGAAAAGTAAGATGGGGCCGGCAGGTGGCATGATGGCTAGGGGTGCTGGACTCCCACATGATCAACCACTGTTCGAGTCTTGGATCTGGTGGCTTGCTTTCTCATTTTCTCTCTCTCTCTGTCCCTCTTTGGGCAAATTAAAATAAATAAATAAATGAATAAAATTAAATAAAATAATTCTTTTTAAAAAAAGAGAGAGAAGGCAAGAAAGAAACCCACCGGGTCCAGAATGTAGACCGCAGTCAGCCTTGTGGGAGTTCAGCACCTTAACCACCATGCCACCTGCTGACCACATGAACAGCTTTTAACGTTATTGAATATATGTGCATGACATTGTCATTTTAAAAAGCTATTTTGGGGACCAACAGGTAGCATGCTTGTTAAAAGCATGGTCTCCCACATGGCCAATTCATGGATCAAGTCCTGGATCTGGCGGCTTGCTTCTTTGTTTTCTCTCACTTTCTCTTGTGACTGCATGTGCCCTAAAGCTTCTATTTGGAGCCGGCAGGTGGCACAGTAGTTGAGACGCTGGATTCCCACATGGTTGACCACGGTTCAAGTCCCAAATCTGGCAGCTTGCTTTCTCACTCTCCCTTTCTCTCTGGTCAAAACCAAAGAATAATGATAAATAAAAAAATTAAAAATAATTTTTTTAAAGTTGCTATTTTGCCATTTAAAAAGATCCCATTCTATGAGGTTTTGACATTTGTTTAACCACTTTCATTTGGTTTCTATATACTTTTGTGTGCTTGTTCAATTATGTCTTAAATTCCTAGGAAATTTTGCTACCCAGAGATATCTGATGTCATTGGTATCTTGTAAAGTCTTCTAGAGATATTTTGTGTATAAAATATATTATTACTTCACCTTATTTAATACAAATAGTATCATATTATAACATATAAACTTGCTTTTTGTCCTTCATCATTATATTGGTGATTAATCCAATGTAATTTTTTTTAACGTTTGTGATACATTCCGTGATGTGATATTATTTCCTGTCTCCCCTTAGCTTCCAGATACAGAGCTGCCTTCAAAGTGTTTCAATGTCCTGTTCTTTTTTTTTTTTTTGAAAATTTTTTTAAAAAGATTTTTTGCTAGGAATCAGCAGTTGGTGTAATGGCTATGTCACTGGATTCCCATGCAGTCGACCGCCGTTCGAGTCCCCGACCCAGTGGCTTAAACTCACGCCAGGCGCATGTGCATGCGTGCCCAAGATCCCGAGAGGAGAATGGAGGAGAAGGGATTGTGGTGTGGCCATCCCCCGGGGGGTGATTTCTCACTTTCTATCTCTCTGTCTCTCTCTGTCTTTCTGGCAAGTGCACGCGCCCTGTAGCAAAAACCTCTCTCAAAAAAAAAAAAAAAAAAGGAAGATTTTTTGCTATAGGGCACGTGTGTTTTCCAGAGAGACAGAGATAGAAAGTGAGAAATCACGGGAACCAGCAGTTAGTGTAATGGCTATGTTGCTGGATTCCCATGTAGTCAACCACAGTTCGCGTCCCGGACCCGGTGGCTTAGAACTCACACCGGGCGCGTGTGCGTGCGTGCCCAAGATCCCAAGAAAAAAAAAAAAAAAAAAAAAAGAAAGAAAAGGAAAAGAAAGTGAGAAATCACCCCCCAGGGGTACAACCATGCTATAATCCCTTCTCCTCTATTCTCCTCTCGAGATTTTGGGCACACATACACATAGACCAGCTTGAGTTTTAAGCCACCAGATCCGGGTCTCAAATTGTGGTTGACTACGTGGAAGTCCAGTGACATAACCATTACTCCATCTGCTGGTCCCTATATCCTATCCTTCTAAGTTATCTTCAGATAGTTTTTTGCCTCCACCACTCCTGTTATAGGTACTACCTTCATTGTAACAATTGGAATTCCCCCAAAACAGGAAAATTCCTTCCTCTTCTGATGTTTCTTTTGGCTCCAAACACACACATCCCTAGTCTGTGCCAAGCTTCTTTTTTAAAAATTATTTTATTTAACTTTATTTACATATTCATTTATTTATTTTAATTCGCCAGTAGAGGGACAGAGTGAGAGAGAGAGAACAAAAGTGAGAAAGCAAGCCACCAGGTCTGGGACTTGAACTGTGGGTGGCCATGTGGGATTCCAGCACCCTTAACCACCATGCCATCTGCCTACCCAGTGCCAAGCTTCTTGAGAATGTTTTTATTTATTTAGTTTATGATTACTAATTTTTTCAAGAATTATTTTATTTATTTTATTTTTTTATTTAACCAAGGGTTGGGGAAGAGTGAAAAAGCAAGCTGTCAGGTCTGGGACTTGAACCATGATTGGCCATGTGGGAGTCCAATGCCCTTAATACATCACCTGCTGGCCCATATTATTACTATTTTTTTAACAATTATTTTGTTTAAGTTTAATAATTAAAATTTGACCAGAGA
Source organism: Tupaia belangeri chinensis (assembly GCF_000334495.1). Classification (NCBI taxonomy): domain Eukaryota; kingdom Metazoa; phylum Chordata; class Mammalia; order Scandentia; family Tupaiidae; genus Tupaia; species Tupaia belangeri. Next base: position 1,235,897 of record NW_006203821.1, on the reverse strand, counting down.
GGAACAGAGTGAGAGAGAGAGGGAAAATGAGAAAGCAAGTCTCCAGGTCTGGGACTAGAACTATGGTCGGCCATGTGGGAGTCCAGTGCCCTTAACCACCATGCCACAAGCCAGCCCTATTTTCTTAAACAGGGTGTTACTCTATCATGATTCTCTTGCCTCAGCCTCCTGAGTAGCTGGGACTACAGGCATGTGCCCCCTTGCCCTGCTTTTCTCTCCCTTATGAGAGAGAGAGAAAGAAAGGGAGAGAGATGGGGAGAGAGAAAAGGGAGAGAGACAGAGAGAGGCATTTTTGACAGAGTCTCATTGTGTCAGTATCTTTCTGCTCCAGTCTTCCAATTAGCTAGATTTAGAGGCACGCACAACTGTGTCTAGTGCATCCAGGAACCAAACCTGGGCCTCCCATGCAGTTTTTAGCCTCCTGCTTGGTAGTGCTCTCTGTCCACATCTGTGGCTGGGCCTTGTTCTGTTTTTGGGTTTTTTTTTAGGGGCTGAGAATCAAACCCAGGCCTCTCTTGTGGCCTCAGCCTGTTGGAGAGCAACACCAACCAGCTTGTGCTGTTGCAGCTGGGCTGAGAGCCTCTTTCTTTCTTTCTTAAGAATCATTTAATTTAATTTTTTTTTCTGGACCAGAGAGGGACAGAGAGAGAGAGAGAGAAAATGAGAAAGCAAGCCACCAGGTCCAGAACTTGAACTGTGGTTGGCCATGTGGGAGTCTAGCACCCTTAGCCTCCATGCCACCTGCCGGCCCCACCTTTTTATTTTTTAATGCACTTTCTCAATAGATAATATATTCATATGGTGCCGGATTCAAACTCTAGGAAGGATATATAGTGAGAAGTATCCATCCTACCTTTCTGCTCAGCACTTCCTTCATCTCCCTCCAGAGAGTCTTACCCATTTCTTTTGTACGTGTGTGTGTGTATGTGTGTGGTTATATGTTGTTATCCCCCTGCCTCAACCTCATAAGCAGGTACATGCCACTGTGCACAGCTGTTTTCTTTCTTTCTTTTTTCTTTCAAAGAATCATTTACTTAATTTATTTATTCATTTCATTTAATTTGATCAGAGAGACACACAGAGAGAGAAGAGGAAAGTGAGAAAGCAGGTCCAGGGCTTGAACTGTAGTCAGCCATGTGGGAGGGTCCAGCACCTTAACACCTTAACCACCACACCACCTGCTAGCCCCTTTTTCTTTCTTTCTTTTCTTTTTTTTTTGGAGGGGGAACTTTCAAGTAAAAACTGGAAAACCTTCTAGACAAATTCTAAGAGTGGTAACACTGCTTTTTCTTTTTTATATGCCCTTCCAGAAATAGTTTGTGCCTGAATAAGCAAACATTTACTTTTTTTTTTTTTTTTTGGCTTTTGCCATAGGGCACATGCACTAGCCAGAGACAGAAAGAGAGATAGTGAGATGGAAAGTGGAAAATAACTCCCCAGAGGAGATGGCCATGCCACAATCCCTTCTCCATTCTCTCCTCCTGGAATTTTGGGCATGCACGCATATGTGCCCAGCATGATTTTCAAGCTGCCAAGTCCAGGACTCAAAACATAGTGACCATGTAGGTAGGAGTCCAGTGCCTTAACCACTACACCACCTACTGGCCCCAAACTTTTCTCTTTTAAACATAAATAGTACAGGGGCCAACAGGTGGCGTGGTGGTTAAAGGTGCTAGACTCCCACATGGCCAACTGTGGTTTAAATCCTAAAACTGGCAGCTTGCTTTCTCACTTCCATCTCTCTCTCTGTGTCTCTCTCTGATCAAACTGGAAAATAATAATAATGAACTTAAATAAAAATAATTATTAAAATACATAAATAGTACATACTATATATACTGTTCTACAACTCCCTTTTCATTAATATTACATCTCCCGTATCAATAAAGCACTTCCTAATTTCTTTTTTTTTTTAATACTTAGTGTTAAAATAGTGGAATAAGGGACCAGCAGATGGTATAATGGTTACATTGTTGGACTCCCACGTAGTTGACTGCAGTTCGAGTCTGAGACCTGGCAGCTTAAAACTCACTCATGCTGGGACCAGCAGTTAGCGTAATGGCTATGTCGCTGGACTCCCATGTAGTTGACCGTGGTTCGAGTCCCGGACCCGGTAGCTTAAACTCACGCCAGGCACGTGTGCCTGCGTGCCCAAGATCCCGAGAGGAGAATGGAGGAGAAGGGATTGCGGTGTGGCCATCCCCCCTGGGGGGTTATTTCTCACTTTCTGTCTCTCTGGTGAGTGAACGTACCTTATAGCAAAAATCTCTCAAAAAAAAAAAAAAAACTGCAATAATATTCCACTATAATTTACCTTAATTTCCCTAATCAGTTCCCTCCTGATGCATATTTAGGTTGTTTCCAAGCTTACTAACAACGCAATGAATAACTGAATATGTTACTTTGTAGGTGTGTGACTATATCTGCAGGGTAAATTCTTTGAAGTCAAATTGTTGGATCAGATGGCTTTGCCTATCAACTTACTGTCATAATTAAAAATAATGTGATAAAAATAGGGGCCGGCAGGTGGCATGGTTGTTGAGGGTGCTGGACTCCCACATGGCCGACCACAGTTTGAGTGCCAGACCTGGTGGCTTGCTTTCTCACTTTCTCTCTCTCTCTTCCCATCTCAGGTCAAATTAAAATAAATTAATTAAATAAGTAAAAGTTAAATAAAATAATTCTTAATAAAAATAAGTTTTTGAGAGGTTTTTGCCATAAGGCATGTATGCTTGCCAGACAGAGAGACAGAAAGCGAGAAATCACCCCCCAGGAGGGATGGCCACGCCACAATCCCTTCTCCTTAATACTCCTCTCGGGATCTTGGGCACGCACGCACATGCGCCCGGCATGGGTTTTAAGCCACTGGGTCCGGGACACGAACCGCAGTCGACCATGTGGGAGTCCAGTGACATAGCCATTACGCTAACTGCCGGTCCCAAAAGAATTATTTATTTAAAAAAAGAAATAATATGATAAAAATAATTTCTCTAAATCTGTTAACATATTCATAGAACTCTTGAAGACCAGGAAGTCTTCAGTACTTAGAACATTGGATGCTATAAGTCAGTGAGAGAGATACTTTGGGGCACAGCGACTTTCCTAGCAATGCAATCTGGTAATTCTTTTTGAAGACCCACTGCGTGCTAGAGACTTTGACCAATGCCTGGAAGACAAAGACATATAAAACAGAGAGATCTAACAGTGGAGCAGGAAGAGTTCTCTGACTATAAGATGATGTGTTTGCCAGCAGCATACACAAAATCGGGAGGTTTAAGGAAGTCTTTACAGAGCTGATAACGTTTGATCTGGACTGTAAAAGATAAGCAGAATTATGCTCAGTGAAGGAAAAGAAGGTCATTCCAAGCAGAATTTACAATATTAACAAAGGCCAGGAAACCTCACAGTGCCTAGCCCATTAGGGGAGCTATCTATTATGTCATAACTGGAGCATGGAGTCATGGTGGGGAACAGGAACATTAACTTGGCAAGTTTTAAAGATCTTTGACTGCCATACCAAGAAATAAGAATTTATTCTGTAGGCACTGCGGATCTACCAGAGGTTTTTTTGTTGTTGTTGTTTTCCTTAGAGAGATTTTTACTATAGGGCACATGTGCTTACTGGAGAGACAGAGAAAGACAGAGAGACAGAAAGAAGAAAGCACCCCACAAGGGGGATGGCCATGCTGCAATCCGTCCTCCTCCATTTTCTCAGGATTTTGGGCACACACACACATGCCCCTGGCCTGAGTTTCAATCCTTTGGGTTCAGTACTAGAACTGCAGTCAGCCTTGTTAGAGTCGAGCAACCTAACCATTATACCATCTGTGGGTTCCTACCAGAGGTTTTTGAGCATAGAAATTACATTTGAGTTTTAGGAAGATAACTGGCACATTTTGGAAGATGGATTAGAAGTCAAGAGAATGTAGTGTCAATTAGGTACAGACAACAAGAAACTAATGATAAAGCAGCATGAATTACTGAGCATCTACTTGTATCAGTTTTTTAGTTGTAGCTTAAGTTTTTGTTTGTTTGTTTGTTTCTAGATTTTTGTTATTTTTGTACGTGTACTCGCCAGAGAGACAGAGAGAGAAAAAGTGAAAAATCACCCCTCGGAAGGGATGGGCACACTGCAATACCTTCTCCATTCTCCTCTCAGAATTTTGGGCATGCACACACACGTCTGGTTTGAGTTTCAAGTCACCAGGTCTGGGACTCGAACTATGGTCAGCTATTTGGGAGTCCAGCACCTTAACCACTACATCACCTGCTGGTCCCAGTTTTGTTGTTGTTGTTGTTGTTTTTTAATTTGCTAGATAGTGCATGCCTTTGCCAGAGACAGAAGGAAAGTTAGAAAGCACTACCCATGGGGATGGTCATGTCACAATTCCTTCTCTTCCATTTCTTCCTTTCAGGACTTTGGGAACACATGCTCACATACCTGGCATGATTTTCAAGTTGTCAGGCCCAGGACTGGAACTTTATAGTCAGCCCGTGCAGGGTCCCATCATGGTACAATGCCTTTCACCCAGCTCTCCAGTCAAGATCATAGATCCAGGCATCTAGCGTGTTTCCAGGCACTTTAACCACCACACTGGCTGAACCCAGTTTTTCATGTTTCTTTTTGGTTTGTTTCTTTCTTCCATAAGTGAGAAAGTCAGAGGCAGACAGACACCTCCAGCAGGGTCTTCACACCGTGATTCACACCCAGCTTCAGTCATAACATGCCTAGAACCTTCAGGGAGGTCTCTGGACACAAACCCAGAACCTTCCCATGTGGGTCACACACAGCTGAGTGGTATATTACCCCTGTACCTTGTCTAACCCTATTATGGAATATTCTTAATTTTTACAAAAGAATTATTTATTTAATTTTATTTATTATCATTATTCTTCAGTTTGACTAGAGAGAGAGAGAGGAATATTCTTTTCTGGGGGAGAGGTTTTTGCTATGCCAAAAAGACAGAGAGACAGAGAGATATAAAGGGAGAAATCACCCCCCGGGGGGATGGTCATGCCGCAGTCCCTTCTCCTCCATTCTCCTCTCGGGATCTTGGGCATGCATGCACACACGCCAGGCGTGAGTTTAAGCCACCAGCCCGGGACACGAACCGCGGTCAACTACATGGGAGTCCAGTGACATAGCCATTACACTAACTGCTGGTCACAGGAATATTCTTAATTAAGCCTCACATCATCTATGTGGAATAGACATTACTACCCTAATTTTTTTTTTGAAAATATTTATTTAATTTTATTTATTAATTCACTTATTTTTTAATTTGACCAGAGAGAGACACAGAGAAAGAGAGGGAGGGAAGGGAGACAGCAAGCCACCAGGTCTGGGACTTGAACCATGGTTAGCCACTTGGGAGTGTCCAGCGCCTTAACCACCACACCACCTGCTGGTCCCCATTACTACCCTAATTTTATAGATAAGAAAGCTGGTTCAGCAATATTAAGTGACCTGTCCAAGATCACACAGCTATTTAAGCTTCGAACTCTGGTTCTTTTTTTTTTTTTTTTGAAGAGGTTTTGCTATAGGGTGTATGTGCTCGCCAGACAGACAGAGAGAAACAGAGACAGAAAGCAAAATATCACTCCCCGAGGGGATGGCCACGCCGCAATCTCTTCTCCATTCTCCTCTCAGGATCTTGGGCATGCACGTACATGCGCCCGGCCTGGGTTTAAGCCTCTGGGTCCCATTACGCCAACTGCTGGTCCCAAAACTCTGGTTCTTTCTTTATTTCTTTTTTTTTATTATTTATTTAATTGTATTTATTAATTCATTTATTTTATTTATTTATTTTTTTTAGAGGTTTTTTGCTATAGGGCGCGTGCGCTCGTCAGACAGAGAGAGACATAGAGACAGAAAGTGAGAAATCACCCCCCAGGGGGGATGGTCACGCTGCAATCCCTTCTTCTCCATTCTCCTCTTGGGATCTTGGGCACGCACGCACACGCACCTGGCGTGAGTTTGAAGCCACTGGGTCCGGGACACGAACCGCGGTCGACTACGTGGGAGTCCAGCGACATAGCCATTACGCTAACTGCTGGTTCCCTCATTCATTTATTTTAATTTGACCAAAGAGAGACACACAGAGAGAGAAGGAAAGTGAAAGAGCAATCCACCTGGTCCAGGACTTGAACCGTGGTTGGCCATGTGGGAGTGTCCAGCACCTTAAACACCACATCACCTGCTGGCCCCCAAACTCTGGTTCTTATGCCAAAATGGCTCAAGAGAGAAAGAGAAGAGAGGGTGGATTAGAGAGACATGAAGGTATATTCACCTTGTCTTGGTGACCAAAGTGTGGGAACTATTAAAATAATTCCACATTTCCAGCTTGGTATCCAGGTAGGTGGTGATGCTATTAACCCAGATGGGAAACACAAGAGGAAAAGAGGGAGGAAGTGAGATGACTCAGATTTGGACATATTGGATCTTCAGTGCCTGTGGAACATCTAGAGGTGCTAGTGTCTGGAAGGCAACTAGAAATAAAGGTCTAAAGGTTAGGAATAAAATAAAGCCAGAAAGTTAAAACTTTTTTTTCTAATTTCTTTTTTTGCTAGAGGGCACATGTGCTCATCAGAGTGAGACAGATGGAGAGAGAGGGGATGAGAAAGCATTTTCCCACCCCCATGGAGCATGGTCACACTGCAATCCCTTTTCCACCTCTCTTTTCTTTCAGGATTTCAGGCACACACATGCACCCGGCATGTTTTCAAGCTGCCAGTTCCAGGATTCTAACCATGCAACCATGTGGCTACCTTAACAACTTGGCTATGGAGCTAGCCCTTCTCTAATTTTTATTTTTTTAAGAATTATTTTATTTTATTCATCGTCTTTTTTTTTTTTTTTTTTTGACCAGAGAGAGAGAAGGAACGTGAGAAAGCAAGCTGCCAGGTCCAAGACTTGAACCATGGTCAGCCATATGGGATTGCTGCTGCCTTAACCACCAAGCCACCTGCCAGGCTTCTAATTATTCTGTAAAGCATATTTTATTTTGAAAAATAGCAAGAGTGAAAGAAGCATCCTTGGCAGAGTCCCATCATGTATAATCCTTTTCACTCAGTTCTCCAGTCAAGATCGAGGATCTGGGCATCTGGCATGTTTCAGGCCAACTCAGGATCTTTTTTTTTTTTTTTTTTGGAGAGGTTTTTGCTATAGGGCGCGTGCGCTTGCCAGAAAGACAGAGACAGACAGAGAGACAGAAAGCGAGAAATCACCCCCCGGGGGGATGGCCACACCTCAATCTCTTCTCCTCCATTCTCCTCTTGTGATCTTGGGCACACACACACATGCCTGACGTGAGTTTAAGCCACCGGGTCCGGGACTCGAACCACGGTCGGCTACATGGGAATTCAGCGACATAGCCATTATGCTAACTGCTAGTCCCCCAACTCAAGATCTAAACTCATGTGTATGGCTCTAGCACTACGATCCACACGTCACCGCCTGCACTACACTGGGCCGAGAGTAAAATGTATAATTTCTCAGGGCAGACAAGATGGTTAGAATTGTAGGGCTAGATCAGGGAGGAAGCAGACTGAGGATGCCTACCTATTTACGACCCCATGTTCCAGCAGAAGGAACAGGGAACAATTCTCAGGCTCCTGCCCTCCTCCTGTTTCTGCCCCCAAACAGTGATTCCTCAGAGAGTGGTATGCTGTCCCGACTGGGTGATCTGCTCTTCTACACTATTGCTGAGGGACAGGAACGAATCCCTATCCACAAGTTCACTACTGTAAGTTGTTGTCTACCTGTTCAGAATTCTAATCCCTTGGGGTCTCTGGGAAGTGGGAAAAGAGGGTGAGGCAGGTACAGGGCAGCTAATGGGTTGTTGTGTGGGGATGGAGAACACAGAAGGATGAGAGCAGATGCCTAGATGGACAAGACTCCCATCCCAAGCCCAGCGGGTGGAAAGAGTAAATCCTCTGACTCAACACATCCTCTTGGTGTGGGACTTTGACCCAAGGGGTTCATAAACCATCTAAACTGTCTTTATGAAAGGGGAAAGAAATCCTTGTTCGAAGGTATTCCATTTCCTTTTTTCTTAATCTCCAAACCCATGTGTTCCACCTATTGTAGTAGTCGGTGTCGAGCTAACTAGGTATCCATTAGGCAGATTATTAGCAGTTTTCTCTCCTCCTAGCTGACCTCACCAAGCCTTTTCTTTGCCCTGAAGGCACTGAAGGCCACCGGACTGCAGACATCAGATCCCCGGCTCCGGGACTGCATGAGCCAGATGCACCGCATGGTGCAAGAGTCCAGCAGTGGGGGCCTCTTGGACCGAGATCTCTTCCGAAAGTGAGGGCCCCCAAAACAAGAGCACTGCTCTCAGAACTTTTCTGTGGACACAAAATATCAAAACAAAGAGGAATCTTTGGGATTGTGTAGTTCAACCCATTTTATTTCATTACTTATTACACAGTACATGACTACTCATTATAAAAGCTCAAACAATATAGAAATACACGTTCTCCTTTCCCTTGCTACCTAGTCCCAGTCCTTTTCCCAGAAGCAAACATTGTTAACAGATTAGTGGGAATCTTCTAGATGATGCCCTATGTATTTACATACATACATAAATACACATAAATATATGATTTAGGATTTTTAAAAGATAAAGTGTACATACTGTAAGTATTATTCTGATACTTTTTTTTCCCTCATATTCTCAAACACTATGTCTTGGGATCTTCCCATGTCCCAATGCCTCATTTTGGAGCCAAGGAAACTCAAACCTAGAAAGACAGAGTGATTTGCCAAAGGTCACATAGCTCTTGGTCCCAAACCTTTTCTGTGGACACAAAATATCAAAACAAAGAGGAATCTTTGGGATTGTGTAGTTCAACCCATTTTATTTCATTACTTATTACACAGTACATGACTACTCATTATAAAAGCTCAAACAATATAGAAATACACGTTCTCCTTTCCCTTGCTACCTAGTCCCAGTCCTTTTCCCAGAAGCAAACATTGTTAACAGATTAGTGGGGATCTTCTAGATGATGCCCTATGTATTTACATACATACATAAATATATGATTTAGGATTTTTAAAAGATAAAGTGTACATACTGTAAGTATTATTCTGATACTTTTTTTTCCCTCATATTCTCAAACACTATGTCTTGGGATCTTCCCATGTCCCAATGCCTCATTTTGGAGCCAAGGAAACTCAAACCTAGAAAGACAGAGTGATTTGCCAAAGGTCACATAGCTCTTGGTCCCAAACCTGATGACCACTTACAACCTTCTTTATCCCCAATTTCCACGGCTCCAGAGTGAGTCCCAGCTGCCTCTCTCCAGCCCCTAATGCAATCGTGTCTGGGATCCAGGTGTGTGAGCAGCAACATTGTGCTCCTGACCCAGGCATTCCGAAAGAAGTTTGTCATCCCTGATTTTGAGGAGTTCACGGGCCATGTGGATCGCATCTTTGAAGATGCCAAAGAGCTCACTGGAGGCAAAGTGAGGGTCAGGGGACTAAGGGAGGGGCAAGGGCTCTGGGCCAGATATATCTTGCTTCTTGGAGATTTCCTGGGGCTGGGAATCCAGTGGATGATAGATGAGAAACAAAACTTCTAAAAATGGGGACATGTTTCTTCTATACACGGGATTCCCAGAGCAGCTGAGGGAATCTGAGGGGGTTTTTTGTTGTTTTTTAATGAGAGAGAGAAGGGAGAGAGGTCGGTATTTTTTGACAGACTCCCTGTTGAAACCTTCTGCACCAGCCTCCCAGTTAGCTAGGATAACAGGTCCATGTTACTTTCCCAGCCTGTCCTAGCATGGTCCAAAATCTGAACCTGGGCCTCCTATGTGGCCCTAGCCTTGCATAGCAGTACTCTACTGTTTGTGCCACCATGGCTGGGCCGAATCTGAGGTTTTCATGGAGACTGTTGGCATAAAGATTCAGCAGAGCCTTCAAAAAGACTTATGGGAAGACCAGCAGTTGGCGTAATGGCTATGTCGCTGGACTCCCATGTAGTCAACCGCAGGTCGAGTTCCGGACCCGGTGACTTAAACTCAACACTGGGGGTGTGTGTGTGCATTCCTAAGATCCTGAGAGGAGAATGGAGAAGGGATTGCAGCGTGGCCATCCCCCCTGGGGGGTGATTTCTCGCTTTCTGTCTCTCTGTCTCTGTCTTTCTGGCGAGCGCACGCACCCTACAGCAAAAACCTCTCCAAAAAAAAACCCAACAACTAAAAAGGAGACTTAGGAGTAATTGAGCTTAAAAACAAAGAGAAGCTGATCCCGGAATTTTCCCCTCTAATCTTCCATGGGCTTCACTGCCATCCTCACAGGATTGGCACACAGATGACGAGGCCCTCTAGGACCTAAAGCCTTGGGTGTTTCCGGGAGCAACAGGAGAGAAGAGAACCGCTTGCCCTAAAAAAGGCACAATTTGAGCTTTTATCTAAAAGATCCTCCTGACCCTGAGCCTGAGCTCTGTTCCTCCTCTCTATATGTCTCCCTTTTCTCTACCTGCTCATGCCCAGGTGGCGGCCTACATCCCTCAGCTGGCCAAGTCAAACCCAGACCTGTGGGGCGTCTCCCTGTGCACTGTGGATGGTCAGCGGTGAGATGCTGGGCAAGGGAAGGGGAGGGAGGACACGGATAGGGAACAAAGGCCAGCCTCCTTCATGGCCCCTGTCTGCCTCCAGGCACTCTGTGGGACACACAAAGATCCCTTTCTGCCTGCAGTCCTGTGTGAAGCCCCTCACCTACGCCATCTCCATAAGTACGCTGGGCACTGACTACGTGCACAAGTTTGTGGGCAAGGAGCCCAGTGGCCTGCGCTACAATAAGCTCTCCCTCAATGAAGAAGGTGAGCACCAGCAGGGCTCAGCCCAGACTCACAGCTGCCCTTTCTTGTCTCCATCCCACCGTAACCTGCTCGGATGTTTCTCTGTCCTCCCTGATTAGCCCTGTCATTGCTTCCTCCACAACCAAGAAATCTTTGTCTACCCTGCAGAAAGGCAGGCTGTGAAGGTGCTTTGTTCAGTGGCTGATAAGATTCTGGGTGGCTTGTATTTCCCCAGGAATCCCCCATAACCCCATGGTCAATGCTGGTGCCATTGTCGTCAGCTCCCTGATCAAGGTCAGTGCCACGCTAACCTTCTGAAAAGTTTATTTTCCAAGTCTCCTTGTTCCTGTATCTCTAGTGTCTGCTCCATTCTTAGGACTGCTTCCTTTGAGGGTCCCCAGGAGGCATAGGAGAGTACAGAAGGGACCCACATGTTCCATGGAGGATGTTAGTAAAATGCCACCTCCCCCACCCCTACTCAGGGCTGATCCCTGCCCCTACCCACGAGTCTGGAGTCAGGCTTCCTGGCCCTTAGAGAAGTGAGCAGGTCCTGACCTCCTGGCCTAAGATCACAGGCCAAATACCAGAAACAGGGGGAGGACAGCACTATGAGGTACTGATTGGCCACCTCTGGGTGAGGAACACGTGAAAGGAAGGGTGAATGGCCAGGCCAGGGCAGTTATTCACGTCACCTGGAACTGTGAGTTGGCCTTGATCAAGGGTGTCAGGCTGGCCCCTCAGCTGTGGGTCTCCCAGGGCTTGAGCAAGAATCTGGGGGCAGTGTGGGCAGCACCACTCTGGAGCCAATCACAACCCGTTGGGGAAGGTGATGTTAGGAACCCTCCCCCAGCAACGCAGGTGTCAGAGTCCCTGTGGTGTTGACTCTAGCTGACACAGGCAGGATGCAATGAGCGTGGGAGAAGTGACCGGCAGTCTCTCCCTTTGTTCTGTGATGGCTCCATCTATACCCCGTATCTGAGAACTGCCTCATCCCATTCCCATCTGCACAGGCCTTGTTGGACGTGACTCTTTGGTTTTATTTCAGTTGATATAACTGAACGTCACAGGCAGTAGACATCTGCATCTCCTTCCTGCTACTCCTTTCAGTGTCTGAGATGGGTAATAGGGAGGAGGGTTAAAGGGGGGTAGGCCAGGGGACAGACTGGAGTCAGAAAAATGAAAGCAGGAATCAGGGACGAGGGTTTGCATTGAGAATGGCAGTGGGAGTGACTAAGGATGGGCAGAGTCTCGCTGGTGGGATGAAGTTACCTGTACAGTCATTCTTGATAATAAAATCAAGTCAGTTTTTTTTTTTTTTAAGAGTTGTGGGGTTTTATTTGTTTTGTTTGTTTGTTTGTTTTTGTATAGGGCACATGTTCTCATCAGAAAGACAAAAACAGAAAGCGAGAAATCACTCCCCGGGGTGGGGGTGGTGGGATGGCCAAGTGCAATCCCTTTTTCTCCATCCTCCTCTCAGGATCTTGGGCACCCACACACATGCACCCAGCGTGAGTTTAAGCCACCCTGCGGTCGACTACATGGGAGTCCAGTGACATAGCCATTACGCCAACTGCTGGTCCCCTAGTTTGGTTTTTAAGATCTCTAGATGTGCATAAACACAAAAACACCTCCACTGTTTAAAAATAAAGTCATTATAAAATGTAACACATTCCGGGGGACTAGCAGGTGGTGTGGTGGTTAAGGTGTTGGACACTCCCACATGGCCAATCACGGTTCAAGTCCTGGACCTGGTGGCTTGCTTTCTCACTTTCCCTCTCTGTGTGTCTCTCTCTGGTCAAATTAAAATAAACGAATGAATAAATAAAATTAATTCTTAAAAAGATGTAATACATTCCTAGTAGCAAGATCAGTCTAACACTTTAGCTCTTCTAGTCCTCCTGAGCCTTCCCTCTTGTCCTCCTGGGCTTGGAATACTGACCCCTCTCTCTCTCTCTCTCTGCAGATGGACTGTAACAAAGCTGAGAAGTTTGATTTTGTAAGTTCCCTTGCTACTCAACTTCTGGCTGCTCTTATCCATGGTGTGCTGTCCTCCCCAGGCTGGTTCTAACCCCACTATCAGGTGTTCCAGCCCTACTTTCAGAGCTGTAGGACTTTGTTGGCTTCGGAGAAGAAAGCCTCTGAACTCCCCGCCCTCTTGAGCAAAGCGGGGATAAGGACGGAGTAGTCTGAGTAGTCCGGAGGGGCTGGCCGTAGTTCAAAATGCCAGCAACTGGAATGTGTTCAGCAAGAGTCAAGCTCAAGAGTCTCCCAACCTTCTTCTCTTCCAGGTGCTGCAATACCTGAACAAAATGGCTGGGAATGAATTCATGGGTTTCAGCAATGCCACGTAAGGCCCTTTCAGAGGACTGGCTGAGTGCATTGTGGCATGTGCACGTGTGTGTGTGTGTGTGTGTGTGTGTAACAGTGGATGGGAGAGGAGGGAGTGAGAGAAAGAGGATCTCACAAGGAAAAAAATCCCAGAAAGCCTCCCAGCTTTCTCTGAGCTCCTTCACTGACACTAGTCTACTTTGAGAAATAATTTGTTTCTAATTAATATATAATGGGAGAAGCTGTGTGATTTGTGCCTAAGCCCTTTAATGCCAAAACTCTCAAAGTAAAAACCTCACCAGTTGTCCTAGACTAGGTGGCTAAGCATTTAGTTTTGTTTTGATTTGATTTTTCTAATTTGCTATAGGGTGGGTACACTAGCTGAAAAAAAAAAGAGAGAGAAGGTGAGAAATCACCCCCGGGGGGGTGGTGGTGGCTATACTGCAGTCCCTTCTCCTCCAGTCTCCTCTTGGACTTTTGGGCCTGCAACACACACGTGCCCAGCGTGATTTTCAAGTCACCAGTTCAGGACTCGAACCACACAGTCGACCATGTAGGATTCAGCCACCCTTAACCATGCCACCTTGCTGCCCAAATGGAGTTTTTTTTTTAAGTTTTCAATTTTTTTTGTTTGTTTTACATTTTACAACCAAGTCCTGTGTTTGCTCAGGTTCAGAAGTTTCTACTAATATTACTTTTTAAAAATAAATATTTCATTCATTTTTGTTTATTTATTTCAATTTGGCCAGAGAGGGACAGAGAGAGAGGGTGAGAAAGAAAGCTGCCAGGTCCGGGACTTGAACTGTGGTCAGCCATGTGGGAGTCCAGCGTCCTCAACCACGGTGCCACCTGCCAGCCTCTCTCCTAATATTACTATTGAGAAGTTATAAAGGGCAAATTTAATTTGACATGTGTAATGTAAATAGTGCTCTTTCTCAGGGAAAGTAGTTTTTCCCCTTCTCCCCAAACCCATCCCTCAAACTTCTGGTAAATTGGCTGTTTGCTTCAGATTCCAGTCAGAGAAGGAAACCGGGGATCGGAACTATGCCATTGGCTATTATCTCAAAGAAAAGAAGGTAACTGGGGGAGGTAACTGAGGAATTGTGCTGGTGGTGGGAGGTACAGGGGGTGGGGCTTTGTCTGAGACCCGGCGGTGTGCAAGGGGCTGCTGAGAAATGTTCTAAAGAGAAATGGCCTGAAGAGAAATGTTCCCCTCTTTGCAGTGCTTCCCTAAGGGGGTGGACATGATGGCTGCCCTTGATCTCTACTTCCAGGTAGGCAAATGTTGACCGAGACCAAGGGGCAGGACAGACTGCCCTCCCCGCTCCAACCCATGAGAGGGAGGCTCCTCTCCAGTGTCAGAAACACCAGGGGAGCTTGCTGTAGACGCCAGGAACACGGCTGTACACCTTGAGAACACCATGAGCAGGTCTGCTTACACTGCACCTTCACCTCTCCCTTGTCTCCGTAGCTGTGCTCCGTGGAAGTCACTTGTGAATCAGGCAGTGTCATGGCAGCCACCCTTGCCAATGGCGGGATCTGCCCCATCACAGGCGAGAGCGTGCTGAGCGCCGAAGCAGTGCGCAACACCCTCAGCGTTCCTGCGGCATGTACGACTTCTCTGGCCAGTTTGCCTTCCACGTGAGTGTTTCTGGCCCCACCATCTGTCTGCCATAGGCCAGTGCCGAGTGAGTAGGCAGACAGGTGGAAGCTTGTTCCAGCCTGTCATCACCAACTTCCACCCAGGCGATTCCGCTGAGACTCCCTGGGGATGTCCAACACATCAAGTTCCTCAAATATATAAACACAGGATGTTTCTGCTTCTGAATTGTCCTTCTGCCGCCCTTCACACAGCTGGCTCTTCTCTAGGTCTCAGCTTAGGCATCACCCCCACTTAGCTGTCATTGATCACTCATCTCAAGTGGGCCCCCCTCCACCTCTCTTCACAGCACTCACTTCTCAGTGTTTATCAGATTTTTTTTTTTTGAGGTTTTTGCTATAGGGTGCGTGCACTTGCCAGAAAGGCAGAGACAGAGAGACAGGAAGCAAGAAATCACCCCCCAGGGTGGACGGCCACACCGCAATCCCTTCTCTTCCATTTTCCTCTCAGGATCTTGGGCACACACGCACACATGCCAGAGGTGAGTTTAAGCCACCGGGTCAGGGACTCAAACCATGGTCAACTACATGGGAGTCCTTCGACTAATAGTCCATTACGCCATCTGCTAGTCCCAATTGTTTTTTTAAATCTATTCATTTGTTTACCTGTTTATTACCTATCTCTTATTACCACCAGCGTGTAAGTTAAGTAAGACTGTCCTAGTTCTGGCAGAGCATCTAGCACAGTGTGCTGTTAATACTGCAGTAATTTTTTCCTAACTACATGAACGTGTTTAAGAGGAGGGAAGGAGGCTGGCAGGTGGCATGATGGTTAAAGGCGCTGGACTCTACATGGCCAACCGTAGTCTGAGTTCCAGACCAGACAACTTGCTTTCTCACTCCCCCCCCCTCTCTGTCCCTCTCTGGTCAAATTAGTATGAAATAAATGAATAAATAAAGTTAAATGAAATAATTCTTTTGAAAAAAAGGACAAGAGTAAAAGAAGTTTATCACTAGCCAAAAGGCTGAGGTGGGTTGTGGCCTTGTCTATGCAGTCCTTGGGTCTAACCTTACTCTCCCAGATTTGAGGTACCCCCAGCTCATCCTCAGCTTCGACTCTGTTCTCCAGGTGGGCCTGCCAGCCAAGTCAGCTGTGTCGGGAGCCATCCTCTTGGTGGTACCCAATGTCATGGGAATGATGTGTCTGTCACCTCCACTGGATAAGCTGGGGAACAGCCACAGGGGCATCAGCTTCTGCCAGGTGAGCTGTCTGCATACAGTACTTAATACTTTTGAATTAAGCAATAAATTTAACTGTAGAAACTTTAAGTAAATACAGTAGCCACTCCCCACCCTAGCCACAGTTCTAAGACCCCCAGTAGATGCCTGAAACTGAACATAGTACTGAACCTAATATATTTCTTCCTGTACATATGATAAACTTAGTAGTATTATTATTTAATTTGCTATAGGGCACATGCACTCACCAGAGAGAGAGAGGGAAAGTGAGAAAGCAAACTGCTAGGCCATGTGGGAGTCTGGTGTCTTAACCACCATGCTACCTGCTAGCCTACATGTTATTTTTTTAAGAGGTTTTTGCCTTAGGGTGGACTCACTGGAGACAGAGACAGTGAGAGGGAAAGTGAGAAATCACCCTCCAGGGGAGATGGCCATGCTGCAATCCCTTCTCCATTCTCCTCCTGGGATTGTGGGCATGCACATCCCTGTGCCCGGTGGGAGTTTCAAGCCACTGGACCCAGGACTCAAACTGTAGTCAGCTATGTGGAGTTCAGTGATGTAACCTCTACGCCATCTGCTGGCCCCCATATGATAAATTTTAAGTAAAAAAGATTTTTTTGTTAATTTGACAAAGAGCACATGTGCGCACCAAAGAGAGAGAGGGAGCACCCCCTAATAAGGCACAGTCTGGCTGAAATCCCCTCTCCATTTCTCCATCCTGTCAAGATAGGGCACGTACACACATGCACCCAGCGAGTTTTATAAGCTGCGAAGGCCAGGATTCAAACCAGGTTGGCTATGTGGGATCTAGCTCCTATAACCAGTAGGCTACAGACTGGCCCAACAATGTTTAATTTATAAATTAAGCAGAATGAGATTAACAACAAATCATAGAAAAATTATAACAATGTACTGTAATAAAAGTTATGTGAATGTAGTCTCTATCAAAATATCTTACATACTGAACTCACCTATTTTTGGACTGTGGTTGACCAAAGGTAACTGGAACCACAGGTGACAAAACCATGGAAAAGAGGAACTAGTGTGAAGCAATTTTGAACTCATACTAAGTGCTCTTTTGGCTTACAATTCTAGAAACTGGTGTCTCTCTTCAATTTCCACAATTACGACAACCTACGGCATTGTGCACGGAAGTTAGACCCACGACGCGAAGGGGGAGAAGTTCGGGTAAGGAAACGGCCAGGGGGCTTCCATAACACTTCACCCATGGCTAAGCATCTATGGAGAGGATCAAAGGGAAGAGCTGGGCATGGGCAGTTTCAAAGCCCCAGTTAATCCCAGGTGGGTATGATTTATGTTCCAGAACAAGACTGTGGTGAACCTGTTATTTGCTGCCTACAGTGGCGATGTCTCAGCTCTCCGAAGGTAATTTTACTGTGACCAGATATACATAATAAAATACTCCTGGCCTAAACATCTTATTAGGGGACAATGTAGCCTCCCCCCGAAAAAAAAAGTTTCAGGTTTAAAAAGAATGGACATAGACTGCATTTAAATGAGTTTCTGTTGTTTTAAGAATTATTTTAGTTAACTTTATTTCAATCTAATGAGAGAGCACGAGCGAGCAAGCGAGCAAGCAAGCCACCAGGTCTGGGACTCAAAATGCGGTCGGCCATGTGAGAGTCCAGCTTCCTTAACCACCATGCCCCCTGCCAGCCCCCCTCTGCCCTTTTATTAAGTGCAGTCTGGCTCTATAGTGCAGTGGTTAATCATCACAGTGCATAGAAAGCAGATTCTGAATGGCTGACCTCAATTCAAATCCTAGTCCTAGCAACTTAAAAATACACTGGATACATCTGTGTGCTCAAAGTCCTGATGGAACAGAGAAGTGGAGGAAAAAGGACTGTAGTGTGACCACATCCTCATTTAGGATGCTTTCTCTCTGGTGAGCTCACATGTCCTCTGGCAATTAAAAAAAAATAGAGCCTGCCATATGATAATAATACTATTAATTAATGGTAGCCACTGTTAGTAACTGGGCATTAAGAGCAGAGTCCTGGGGTCAGCAGGTGACATGATGGTTAAGGGCTAATCACTTCCACTACAGTTTGAGTCCTAGACCTGGTGGCTTGCTTTCTTACTTTCCCTCTCTCTTTCACTCTGACCCCTCTGGTCAAATTAAAATAAATAAATAAAGTTAAATAAAATAATTCTTTAGAGAGAGAAAAAAAAAAAAAAAAGAGTCCTGGGGCTGACAGGTGGTGTGGTAGTTAGATGCTGGGCTCCCACATGACAGACCATGGTTCGAGTCCTGGACTTAGCAACCTACTTTCTCACTTTCCCTCTGTCTCTCACTGGTCAAATGAAAAGAACAATAATAATAAATTAATAACTCTTTTTTTAAAATAAATAAATAAAGAGCAGAGTCCTAGAAAGTAGGGACACTTTCTAAATGATTTATCAACATCAACATGTATGGGGCACCTACCACAGGTAGGGAGTAATGTTTCTAGAAGCAGCACACTCTCATTTCTCTGTGGGAATAAGTCTCGTCTGGGCACAGAACATAGATTATAGAGAGCCTACAGATCATGGCATAAACTGTTTTGCCTTTTCTGGAACCCACTTGGCCTGACAGTTCAGAAAGAACACTAGTGATTCTAGACTGATCTGAGTAATTCTAGTTGTTTTCCACTACCCTCAGGTTTGCTTTGTCAGCCATGGATATGGAACAGAAGGACTATGACTCTCGCACAGCTCTGCATGTTGCTGCAGCGGAAGGTATCTGAAGGGTTGAAGAGGGGAAGCAGATTCTCAGACCTTTTCTCAGCTACCGAGAGTATCCCCATTGTATGTGCCCTCAAGGTTACAGGTGGCAACTATCAATAGTTTTGCCCAAATGTCCTTCAGTTCATAGCCAAACTGTTCCTGTGTGCTGCAGGGAGTGGAGTGGAAGAGGTCTTTTCCCCTTCCCCTTAGAAGGGAAACTCCAGCTGCCATGGGTCTGAACCAAAGGGCTCAGGGCCTGTACCCTCTCATTTCCTCTGCCCACATTTAGGACATATTGAAGTTGTTAAATTCCTGATCGAGGCTTGCAAAGTGAATCCTTTTGTCAAAGATAGGTAAGTAGGATTAAGCTAAATGGGGGGAGGACAGCTTCTCCACAATTCCCTTCAGCCACCATGCACATGTATTCAGCCGTGGCACTCTGTCATCTCTGCGTGATGATCATTGTTCTTCTCAGGTGGGGCAATATTCCCCTGGATGATGCTGTGCAGTTCAACCACCTGGAGGTGGTCAAACTGCTTCAAGATTACCAAGACTCCTACACACTCTCTGAGACTCAGGCTGAGGCAGCAGCTGAGGCCCTTTCCAAAGAGAACTTAGAGAGCATGGTGTGAGCATGGGTGATGGACAGTCCTTGCTCAAGAAAAAGAATGAGCTGACCAGATACTTAATCCATAACCATCAGAAATGCTATGGAGAACTACACTGCTTCAGTGGGGACTGAGAAAGTCATTTGGTGACTTAAGCCAGTGCTTTCTAAGTCAGAATACCCCGTTCCCTCAGCAGACTTGTTACAGAAAAGCACCTCGATGGACACCTGCAATAAAGCATCCACAGAGACTGTGAGCTGCTTTGACTGAAGCCTAATGGCTGGGCCCATTCAAAACTATCCCAGATCTTCACACTGGTCCCCTCTTCCTCTGCCTTGAAGAAATCATGAGGGAGAGACGTTCTGATAAAGGGGCTCTAGTACATACCCACAGAGTAACGGAAAGAGGGGCTTATGTACCTGGCTTTTGTCTGGAGAGATCTGCTCCCCTTGGCTAGCACGTGCAGCTGCTATCGCTAACAGCAATTTTGTAGACAGAGAAAGTATTTTGTGCTCAAATAAACTTTAATTACACAAATTATTATTTTTGCTTAATCCAGTCCTTCTCTTTCTCCCCTGGGGTGCAGGGGGGTGGGGGTGTATCCAGCTTCATCACCATCATAGAAGGTAGGATAAGATGGAACCACAGGGTCAGGCAGAGCCCAAATATGTATTTCACATACATATTCATTTACCCCCACCCCCAGATTTTCCTCAACCCCCAATACTGCTTTAGGTTAAGTGTTATCCTGCTGTCAGAGAGCAAGGATTTGGGTCTCAACAGGCCCAACAATGGATTGTGCAAAACTCTAGGCTTCCCTCCGTCTTCTGGAGAAATGAAGATAGAACTTCTCAAGAATAAAGTTTCTAGCATTAACCCACTATACATCCCCAAAGGGCTGTCTTCCCCTTTGGTCATCGTTATAACTGGCACGATTATTATGACTGACTGGCTAATTTCAGAGATGTACAGATTAAGGGGCATGGACTCGGTGGAAGAACAGCTGCAGCTGTGTGGGGTGAGGGTCTGCGGCACTGAGGTACTGGAGAAGGAGGGTTCTGTTCTCACTCTGACAAACCGAGTCAATAAAGCACTTACTGAAAGAGCCAGCGCCCAGACTCAATGCTGTTGCTAAAGGGCCAAGTCACTGACTGTACCACTCCTCCCGCCAGAGGTAGGATTTACTCTGGAAAGATTTGTTAGAGCCCCAAGAACAAAAAGAAGTCACATGTGGGTAAAGGGAGGAAGTGTCAGTGATGAATAAATTCAGACAAAGCTAAAAGACTCCAGAACTGAACAGTCTGAGAAAGGCCTGGGTACAAGTAGCCAGAGCAAACGAAGGAGGCAAGTTGGGGAACATATACCCACGGGAGCCTAAGAAATTAAAAGTAGTTTGAGTGGGGATGTGGGTTGGCTGTAGCTTTCACAGAGTATGGGAGAGAGGAAGATGACTAAGATATTGCACAAAGAACCCACCACTGAATTGTGGGAACTGGTGATTGATTGGGGCAAAGTAAAAAGGCTTCAGACTCTTTCAAGCTGGAGGCTGGCCAAGAGCAAAGCGCATGATTAGGGACTCGGGTAATGGACACACTAGAGGCTCTCAGGCACCTCAAGCCCTGAGTGGGTCAACAGCTCTCCATCCCAAAGAGCAAAGGCAGGCACCACTGGACCCCGGAAATTTGTCTGTAGCGTATGGACCACAGAGACCTTGCTCACATCCACCAGGCTCAGCTTCTGGGCCTCATACTCCAGCAGCAGCCCCACCTTCTCTGGCTGCCCAATACCCTCAACTGGGGCTTTCTCGTTGGCCAACATGGTGTGCCACTTGCGCTGGGCATAGGTGAATACCCAGGAACGATCGTCAACACCGATGCAGCTATCCCGGGACATGTCCACATCTGCCACTCCTATTCGGAATTGCTGGGAGCGCTTCACTGTCACTTCCCAGTAGTGTCTGCCATTGGTGACCGCTGTGTCTGCCAGTACCACTGCCCACTCCCGGAACCGCTCCACATTCAGGGCCACCTGGGTGGGTTCCAATCCCACCAAACCATATTTGACACCTGTGTCACCTCTGAAGAGAGCCAGGCTGCTGTGGGCGGTCTTTTCTTCCAGTTTGAAACTGATGCCTGTGGGCAAAGCAAAAAGACTGGATAATGACAGGGGCTACAATCCTAGGGCTGGCGATACATTCCAATCTGGAGCAAGCAGTTATGAGATTTCAAGGAAACAGGGAAGTTAGAAGGCCAAGCGGACAGGAGAGGACTCGCTTTAGTATGCGCAGCCCAAAGAACCAAAAAAAGTCGGAATGGGGAAACCCGGGGATTGAAAGAAACCGGACGGTATCCCAGGTTTGGAATTGAAAACAACGCAGATGGCAGGAGGAGAAATGACTCGAGAGGGTTGGAGTTTCTCCGAGCAGGATCAGGGAAAGACAGACGCAAATCATCTGGGAGAGAAAACGGTAAAGGGAGAGAAAACAGTAAAAGGAGATATCTTACCTCTCCGTGCTTCTGCGGCGCCAAGACCCAATCGTTTGGCTCCCCAGAGGCACAAGCGCAACGATCGTGCTAAGGGAAGCGCCATCTTGCGCCACGAACAAGGCACGCCCCCGGCTGGAGACCCCCTATCTGCGATACCGCCTAGCACGTGGTGCGCGAGAAGCGGCCGCGCAGGGTGATGACGGTCGCGCCGGGTGATGACGTAAGGGCCAACGCTCCGCAGGGAAGCGTTGCTGGCGTTCTGTCGGTTCCCATTCAGGTTGAGGCCGTGTGTTCTATTTTTCTAAGGGGAGGACGGCTGCTCACATTTTAACTAGATAGGACATTTGCACATGCGGTGTAGCCAAATCCTTAAAAGTATGGATTTTAAAGTTAAACAATAACTGGGTTTGAACCTGGCTCCAGTGTGTGACTTTGGACAAATCTCTTCTGAATCTTTGTGTTCTCGTTTGTAAAACAAGTAAGACGCAGCCTCTAGACCTTAGTAAAACTTAAAAAATAATAATCTAGAACACAGCTTGGAAAATAGCAACCACTGTGTAAGTAGCAGTTGTTTATAATAAGTATTAAATTTAAAAATGCTGTAAATGAGGGCTGGCAGGTGGTGTGGTGGTTAGGGGCGCTGGATTCCCACATGGTTGGTCACTGTTCGGGTCCCAGACCTAGCGACTTGCTTTCTCTCTCCCTGTACCTCTCTGGTCAAATAAAAAACGAAATAAAGTTAACATAATTGTTAAAAATATTTTTAAAGTCAGACATGTATTCACAGATTACATATGTCAGCTAACGTTGCTATTGAAAGTTGTTAGATTGTTTAAGATAAGTTTGTGAAAAAAAAAAAAAGATAAGTTTGTGGATCAATAAAATGTGGGGGGCGGGAAGGAATGGAAAGCAACTGTAAACACCAGAGATAGTGTGGGAGGAGGGTGGGAAATGGCAGAAGGTCACAAACGGGGAAAATATGTATATGTATACATATATATATATATACACACACACACACACACACACACACACACACACACACATTCATATATATGTATATAAAGCTAGAAATGGAAAATTATTGATGATGACATGTATTATTAAGCCACTATGCAGTATATTCTGGATGGGAAATCATATTTTGTTATGCTATGACGATGCTCAGTGAATAAATGTAAAATTAATTAATTAAAAATAAAATATTAAGCAATCAGGAAAAAATTGTTATGGATACTGGGGACAAAGTGGAAGGGGGGGGGGAGGGGAAAAGAGAATGAAAGGGAAATTTGGGAAAAAATGGAGAAGTAAGACATTTGTGGGACACAGATATGGTTTGTTGCCTGTCGGTGATGTTGTGTATAGTATTCGCAACTTGCCTGGTGTGTGGCATATATCATGTTGGGTAAAATTTCTTTACAATCTAAATGTTGTACAGCGATTGAATGTATAAATAGTAATAATAAATAAGTTTTTAAAGTGAATTTCTTATTTTTAAAAATGCTGTAAATGTTGGTTTTGTATTTTGAGAGTTAAGAGTGAATGGTTTAACTCAATATTCAATTTTCCCAGGTTAATAAAAATAATCAGTATTTTAGTTAGGGATGAGACAGGTTGGAACAGGATGTAACTGAGCGATAAGAGAACCAAAGTGTATTTATTTTTAAATTTTTGCCAGAGGGCACTTACGCTTGCCAGAGAGAGATAGAGAGAAAGTATCTCCACATGGAGAATGGTCATGCCACAATCCCTTCTTCATCATTTCTCCCTCCTTTCCAGATTTTGGGCACACACACACATAACATGTTTCCCAAGTTGCTAGGGCCAGAACTTGAACTGCAGAGTTGTCTGTGTGGAATCCAACTATCCTAACCAACCTGCCATAGGCTGATCTTAGAGTGTTATATCTTTCTTTCTTGTTTTAGATTTGTACTCACCGGAGAGAGTGGGAAAGTGAGGAGTCACCTCTTGGGGTTGGGGATGGTCACGCCACAATTCCTTCTTTTTTTTTTCCCTTGGAGAGGTTTTTTTTCTTATAGGGCACATGCGCTCGCTAGACAGAGAGAGAGATACAGAGAGACAGAAAGCGAGAAATCACCCCCCGAGGGGATGGCCACGCCACAATCCCTTTTCCTCCATTCTCTTCTTGGGATCTTAGGCACACACGCACACGCGCCCGGCGTGAGTTTAAGCCGCCGGGTCCAGGACTCGAACCCCAGTCGACTACGTGAGAGTCCAGCGACATAGCCATTACGCTTACTGCTGGTCCCAACAATTCCTTCTTTTCCATTCTCCTCTCAAGATTTTGGGCACCTACTCACATGTACCCATTGTTTTTCAAACTGCTGGGTCCAGGACTCTAACCACGGAGCTGGCCATGGGATCCAGCCCCTTAACCACTACACCATCTGCTGGTCTTAGAGTGCTATTTCTAAATCACAGATCTGATTATGCCACTCTCAGATTCATTATTTTTAAAGGAAATTTTTTAAAAAATTATTTAACTTTATTTATTATTATTTTCCAGTTTGATCAGAGAGAGACAGAAAAAGAAAGAGAGGGAAAGTGAAAAAGCAAGCCACCAGGCCCAGGACTCGAACCACAGTTGGCCATGTGAGAATCCAGCACCTTTAACCACCATACCTCCTGTTGGCCCCACCACTCTCCAATTTAAATCCTATAAGGTTCCTGCATCAAATTATCTTGCCATGATGTGGCTGCTACCTATCATCATTGTCACAAAACAGTTCTTTTTTTCAAGGGCCCACAGCCTAGTTGGGGGGTGGATGAGAATATGGGCTGTTGAAATATGAGGTACTGGGACCAGCAGTTGGCATGGTGGCTAAGATGCTGGACACTCACTCCCACATGGCCAACCACAGTTCAAATCCTGGACCTGGTGGCTTGCTTTCTCACGTTCTCTCTCTCTCTCTCTCTCATCAAATTAAAATGAATGAATGTTGAACAAATAATTCTTTAAAAAAAAGAAATATGATGTACTAAGTGCCATAATTGAAGTGATTACAGGATGTTCTAGAAGCAAAGGCAAAGCCTCTGATTTAGTATATGAGGGAATGTGGGGAGAGACTTTCCCAAAACCATAGCTGTCCCGTCCCGGGGGGACAGCTGAACAGGTTTCCTGAGTGAAGGAGTGAGAGCCGGGACAAGCGGCGTAGTGTTATAGCACGGAGACGACAGTGTCGTCCGTTTATTGTGGGCAGCACGGTACAGCACAGAGACGACGCAGTGTCACAGCTCTTAAGGGTCACGTCGTCTACTGTGAGCAGCATGGAGACGACGCGGTGTCACAACTCTTCAGGGTCTCCCAGGTCGTCTGGAGACGATGCAGTGTCAGCTCTTCAGGATCTTCAGGGTCGTCTGGAGACTGCGCGGTGTTTCAACTCTTCAGGCTCTTCAGTTGTCGTCTTCCTGGTCGTCGTCGTCGTCTGGTTACTGTGGGCCAGGCATCGTGGTTATATACACACTGGTGGGCTGTGATTGGTTGTAAACGGTGGGCCGTGATTGGTTGTTAACGGTGGGTTATGATTGGTTGGTTTTGGACCAATCATGAGGTGCCAGATATGCAAATCTGAGGGATTCTAGTGGCCAATCAGAGCAAGGTTTCGAAGGTCAGGTTTTGAAGGGAAGCCAATCATGGCTTTTGGCATTGTGTAATTGTTTGCTTTCTGAGAAACCATTTGACTCTCTGGTGCGCAGCCTCCTACACATAGCTATGGCTTGAAAGGCAAAAATGGATAAAATGAAGTGAGGGAACCCTGGCTTCCTCAAGATCTCCACTAAAGTCTTCTTCCCCAGTATGTATTGGGTCGTTGCAAGGTTATGATGCATTTTTGCATAGAAAAACACATCTTGACTTTCCCAATGACCTAATACATTCTCTTAAAGTATCTCATCTGTCTTGGTCTAGTCTACTGTCACCACTGTAAGAACACTCCTGAAATCTCTGCCCCATATTTATTTCCAGAGTTCCAGATCTGTATATTTAATAGCCCATTTTTACCTGGATGTCCTCCAGTTACCCCAAACTCAATATGTCCAAAGCTACCCTCATTTTTTTTTTTTTGGAGAGGTTTTTGCTATAGGGTGCGTGCACTCGCCAGACAGAGAGACAGAAAGCGAGAAGTCACCCCCCGGGGGGATGGCCACGCCACAATCCCTTCTCCTCCATTCTCCTCTCGGGATCTTGGGCATGCGTGCACATGCGCCTGGCATGAGTTTTAAGCCACCAGGTCTGGGACGCGAACCGCAGTCGACTACATGGGAGTCCAGCAACATAGCCATTAGGCTAACTGCTGGTCCCAGCTACCCTCATTTTTCTACACAAACTTCCTCCTGGATTCCCCTGAGTCAGTGAACTGCAACCCATATCCAGCCAGTTGCCAAGAAGCCCAGGAGTCCTTGATTTCTTTGTCCCTCTCATCTCACATATCTGATTATCCCTAAAGCAGACTACGCATTGGTCTTCTAACTGGTCCCACATTCTCCCCAGTGCTAGGGAGGGAGCATGCAAGCAGGAAGCTACCCATCTCAACCATTAGGTTATTCTTTCTTTTTAAATTATTTTATTTTAATTAATTAATTTATTTATTTATTTAACCAGAAAAGGACAGAGTGAGAGAGAGAGAAGGAAAGTTAGAAAGCAAGCCACCAGGTCCAGGACTCAAACCCTGGTCAGTCACATGGCAGTCCAGCGCCCTTAACTACCATGCCACCTGCTGGTCCTAGGTTATTAATTTTTTTGGGGGGGGGAGGTTTTTGCTATAGGGCGCATGCACTTGCCAGAAAAACAGACAGAGACAGAGAGATAGAAAGTGAGAAATCATCCCCTAGGGAGGATGGCCATTCCTCCAATCTCTTCTCCATTCCGGCATGAGTTTAAGCCTCCGGGTCAGGGACTCGAACTGCTTGGCTACATGGGAGTTTAGTGACATAGCCATTATGCTAACTGCTGGTCCCATTAATTCTTAAAAATAGAGATTAAGGCCTTTTTTATTTATTCATTTTTTTCTCCATGGCCTCAGTAGTCTCCTTGCACAGGTTATGTGCTCATTGTTTTTGAATGAGTAAATGAGTGATTATAAAAAGAGGGTTTTGTGCCCACATTTTTTGGAATGCAGTGGCTTGTTCTTTCCACTAGGAGTCAGCATTGTCCAGCCTGTTCAGTCTGCTTAAATGTGTATGATTCCTATTAAACCCAGCAGTTAAGTGCAGGGGAGGAGAGATTTCCTTCAGAAAGGTCCTGCACTGGCAGTACTTTGTCTTTCTGTATTAACGAGAGGAAGGTTTCAGGAGTGTATTTCTGTAGTATTTCTCCTGTTACAACCTGGTGTGAGGACTGAAGTAATCACTGAATGTCCACATTGTCACTTAAAACACTCAACCATTAATTACTGTATGCCCACTCAGGGAATAGATCTGTCATCTCTTGTATTATTTCATCTCTACAGATTTTTTTTTTTTTTTTGGAGAGGTTTTTGCTATAGGGTGTGTGCGCTTCCCAGACAGACAGAGAGAGACCGAGAGACAGAAAGCGAGAAATCACCCCCCAGGGGGGGATGGCCATGCTGCAATCCCTTCTCCTCCACTCTCCTCTCGGGATCTTGGGCATGCATGCACATGCGCCCGGCGTGAGTTTAAGCCACTGGGTCCGGGACTCGAACTGCAGTCGATTACATGGGAGTCCAGTGACATAGCCATTACGCTAAATGCTGGTCCCATCTCTGCAGATTTTTATTCATCTGATAAACTCACCTTAATCCTTCAGATGATATACCTTTCTCATTGCTAAAAAATAAGTAATTTTTAAAAGAGAACTATTTATTTATTATTACTTAATTTGCTATCGGGCACATGTGCTTACCAGAGTGAGAGAAAGTGAGAAAGCCAGGACTCAGATTGCAGTAGGCCATATGGGAATCCAGAGCCTTAACCACCATGCTACCTGCTGGCCCCATACAAATAATTTTTAAACCCCAGGGGGGATGGTCACGCCGCAATCCCTTCTCCTCCATTCTCCTCTCGGGATCATGGGCACGCACGCACACGCGCCCGGCGTGAGTTTTAAGCCACCGGGTCCGGGACGCGAACCGCGGTCGACTACGTGGGAGTCCAGCGACATAGCCATTACGCCAACTGCTGGTTCCCCCAATTTTTTTTTTTTAAGAGAGATATTTTTGCGGGGCTGGCAAGGGGTATGGTGGTTAAAGGCGCTGGACTCCCACATGGCCAACCACGGTTCAAGTCTCAGACCTCGTGGCTTGCTTTCTCACTTTCTCTCTCTGCCTCTCTCTGATCAAACTGGAAAATAATAATGATAATAATAAATAAAAGTTAAAAATAAAATACTTCTTTAAAAAAAAAGAGATTTTTGCTATAGGGTACGTGTGCTCATCAGAGTCAGAGAGCAAGAAATCAACCCCCCCCATCCAGGGGGAATGGCCACACCACAATCCCTTCTCTTCCAGTCTTCTCTTGGGATTTGGTGCACACAAGCACACATGTCCGGCGTGAGTTTCAAGCCACCTAGTCTGGGACTTGAACCGTGGTCCACTACATGGGAACCCAACGATGTAACATTATGCCATCTGCTGGTCAATCTGCTGCTTGTGCTACACTAGGGGCTTTGTCCTACTGAAACTGTCCACACAATAGAGCTCGGTTACATGCTGACCTGGCATTCTGAGTATGGGACTGGGATAGAGATTCCACGTGGTGGAGGCAGAGATGGATGGTCACCTTGTCCATGAGGACCATAGCTCTACCCACCCACACTGAAATGGCCAGAGAGGACGTTCAATATTTCATAATAATTAATTACGTTTACATGTGATGAAATCCCTAATTAATTCACAAATACTTTGATTTAAGACCTCTAGCTTGGGACCAGCAGATGGTGTAATGGCTATGTTGTTGGACTCCCATGTAGTAGACCGTGGTTCGAGTCCCAGACCTGGTAGCTTAAACTCACACTGGGCATGTGTGCATGCGTGCCCAATATCCCAAGAGGAGAATGGAGGAGAAGGGATTGCGGCATGGCCATCCCCTCTGGGTGGTGATTTCTCGCTTTCTGTCTCCCTGTCTCTCTGTCTTTCTGGCAAGTGCATGCACCCTATAGCAAAAACCTCTCCAAAAAAAAGAAAGAAAGAAGAAAGACCACTAGTTTAACATGTGTATATTGCTTGGGCATATCATTTGATCACAAGTAATTAATTTTTAATATTTCCTTGTGTAATAGTTAGGAAGTGATAGAATTTTCCTTGACAGTCAAGTTGGGGGGGGGTTTCAGACTGGTCTCAAATCCTAATGATTAAGGAAACCAGATCCCACATGGCCAGCCACAGTTCAAATTCTGGCCCTAATTGTTTGAAAAACACATCAAGTACATGTGCATGTGTGCCCCAAATCCTGACAGGATGGAAAAATGGACGAGAATGAATTGCAGTGTGACCACTATTGGTAAGTGCTTTCTCTCTCTCTCTCTCTTTCACTGGTGAGCACATGCACCTGCTGGCCATTGAAAAAGGGGAGGGGGATGGCGCCAGCAGGTGGCATGGTGGTTAATGGTGTTGGACTCCCATATGGCTGACTGCAGTTCAAGTCCCAGACCTGGTGACTTGTTTTCTCACTTTCCCTCTCTCTTTCTCTGTGTCTCTCTCTGGTCAAATTAAAAAATAATAACAATAATAAATGAAGTTTAATTAAAAATAATTCTTTAAAAAAGGGGGGGAGGGAACAGAGTCATTTGAAGTAGAGGGTTATGAAACATAAAAGAGTTTTTGAGGAACCACAAAGTACACAATATCATAGTGTAAAGGAGATAAGGAAAGTAACTGATTATAAAGGACCTTATACACCACGATAAGGGGTCTAAAAGGCCTTTCAGGCACTTGGGAGATGCTGAAGGGGAGACAGAGAAGTGTCAAATTATAGGTACTTAATATAAAGATAAAGTTTGCAACAACATGGAGATTGAATTGGAGGGGATGAGACTAGAAAGGGATAAACAGAGCCCAAGGCCACTAGAGTTTCAGGTTAGACATGGTGTCAGCTTAAGGATGGTTGAATTGGGGCTTTGTTGATGGATCAGATGGGAACAAAACTGATGCATAGATTTTTTCTTTCTTTCTTTTTTTTTTTAGAGAGAGAGATTTTTGCAGTAGGGTGCATGTACTCACTGACACAGAAAGACAGAGGGGGAGAGAGACAGAGGGAGAGAAAGTGGAAACTCCTTCTTCCCCCAGGGAGGATGGCCATGCAGCAATCTCCTCCATTCTCCTCTCAGGATTTTGGGCATGCATGCACATGCACCTAGTGTGTTTCAAGCTGCCAGGTCTGGGACTCAAACCACAGTCAACCACTATGCCACCTGCTGGCTCGATTCATAGATTTTGACTTAATGAATAGATACAGGAGAAGCATGTTTGGATGGGAGAAAGATAACCAATTCACTTTTCAAGAGGCTATATTTGAAATGACCATGGGACAGCCAGGGGAAAATGTTCTGTAGATATATGGCTATAGATTGCAAGGGAGAGCTGGGTGTAGGGAGGTCATCCTAGAAGAGGATGTGGATTAGAATAAGTAGTGCCTAAACTGAAGATGCAACCCTAGGAAATACCAGTGGATGAGATAACGTTTAAAGTGTTTAGAACAGGATTTGACCCACAATGAACATTGGTTGTTGAACTTGGACTTATATCTGACTCCCTAGGAAAGGAAGAGGAGAAGGAGGCAAGAACAGGGCGAGTCAATTCCTTTATTGCTCTTTTTCTTGGATTACTCCATTTCTAACACCCTGGTCTGATCCAAGTGCTCATTGGTGCCCTTAACTATGGGTAGGAAAGGGATGATTGTTCAGAGCTTGGTGATTGTTCTGGACTTTGCCAGGAGTCAGCAGTCAGCAAAGCATAACCAGAGAAAGAGAGGGTGGGGGCTCAGGAGCTAGCCAAAGGGGCTGCTGGGCTGGCTTGTGCTACACTGGGGCCTTTGTCCTACTGAAACTGTCCACACAATAGAGCTCGGTTACATGCTGACCTGGCATTCTGAGTATGGGACTGGGATAGAGATTCCACGTGGTGGAGGCAGAGATGGATGGTCACCTTGTCCATGAGGACCATAGCTCTACCCACCCACACTGAAATGGCCAGAGAGGACATTCAATATTTCACAATAATAAATTACGTTTACATGTGATGAATTCCTTCGTTAATTCATGTATACTTTGGTTTAAGACTCGTAGCTTAACATGTGTATATTGTTTGGGCATATCATTTGATCCTCATAAACCCTATAAGATCATCAAGAAAGATACTTTTATGGACTACAAACCTGATTTATTCTTTAGATTGACAATGTGGGCTGACTAGGAAGTAGCCACAGGAAGGTAGTGAGTCTGTCCTGGACAACCTCAGAGGTGGCTATGGTAATCACTTCACCCAGTGTGGAGGAAGGAAGCAAGACACAGTTCTGCCTGCAGATTCCCTGTGTTCTACAGATCTGCTTGTCCCCTGTCAGTATAGAGAACACTTTCTAGGACTGAGAAATGGAGGCATATTATTGAAGGGAGAGTAAACATAGCATCCCTGGCCCCAGGAATATAAAGAGTTTGCAAAACTGACATTAGTTATCAAGAGATATCTACATTAAGTGTAGAGACAGATGAGACTCCAGGACGATTACTAGAATAGGTCACTAAGACATGATAATTTCTGGGGCAGGCAATGGTGTGGTGGTTGAGGCATTGGACTCCTACATGGCCAACCACAGTTTGAGTCCTGAACCTGGCAGTTTGCTTTCTCACTCTCCCTTTCTGTCAGTCTCTCTCTGATCATAATTGAAGAATAATGATAATAAATAAAATTAAAGTTTAAAAAAGACAATGATTTTCTTTCTTTTTCTTTTTTTTTTAGAGAGGTTTTTGCTATAGCGTGCATGCACTCACCAGAAAGACAGAGAGAGACAGAGAGACAGAAAGCGAGAAATTATCCCCCAGGGGGGATGGCCACGCTGCAATCCTTTCTCCTCTATTCTCCTCTCAGGATTTTGCGCACGCACACACAGGTGTCCAGCATGAGTTTAAGTCACCGGGTCCAAACCTGAACCAAGTTTGACTACATGGGAGTCCAGCAACATAGCCATTACGCCAACTGCTGGTCTCAAGACAATAATTTTATTTTATTTTATTATTTTTTGAGAGGTTTTTGCTATAGGGCGTGCGCCAGAAAGACAGAGAGACAGAGAGACAGAAAGCGAGAAATCACCCCCCAGGGGGGATGGTCACGCCGCAATCCCTTCTCCTCCAGTCTCCTCTTAGGATCTTGGGCATGCACGCACATGTGCCTGGCGTGAGTTTAAGCCACTGGATCCGGGACTCAAACCGTGGTCGACTACATGGGAGTCCAGCGACATAGCCATTACACTAACTGCTGATCCCTCAAGACAATAATTTTCTAACTACCAAGTTTGCTATTTTACAAATGCTTTCTTCACTTGCATAGTTCCTACTGGGAAAAAAAAAAAAGCACTTCAAAGCTGTTTGTATGCTTACAACAGAGAAGAGAAGAAAAAGTGGAGAATCTGCAGTAAATTTTTTTTTCTGCAATTGCTAGAAGAACCCCAAATACAAGAATGAAGTAGAATAACAGCAAAAAAGGGAAACAAGCTAATTGGGGGTGGGGGAGTGAAGGTGAACTGGGGTGTATCCTTGGGTGATCCCAGGAGTGTTAGACCCCAGGAATATCCTGAAATTCCAGGCAATTCTCCAAAGACACCTTCTTTTACTAATTCCAATGGCTCAATTGCCAACCCAGTCAGCACTGGTACCTTCTCAGTTTTACTGTTTCTGGTGATGGATAGGAATATCCTTATCTTACCTCTCCTGGAATTCTTCTCACTGCCCTCTAGTTCTTCACTTTGGCTTTCCTCTTTTCTTCTCTGAGTCCTGAGACCCAGCTTAAGGTGGCTAGGGAAGGAAGGATGGGACTCCGCCTTCACTGTGAGCCTCTCGGGTTGACGGAAGTCTTTATCAGCTCATATGAGCCTTTCACTCAGGAAGTCTGGGGTTAAAGGGCTAAAGAGGAAGAAAAGCTTGGTTGGAGACAGAAGGCTCAAGGATGAGGAGAGTGGATGCCTGGGCTTGAGAACGGTGCAAGGACAGGTTTTTAAGACTCCCTGGGGAGATCCCAGTGGTGGGAGGTGGTGGATGGGGCTGTTCGCTCTTGATCAAAAGAAGGAGATGAATTGTGCAGCTTTCCTTCCTCTGGCTGCCTCTTTATCCACTCGAAAGCTCCTAATTTCACTAACTGAGACCTAGAAAAGCAGTCTCCAAACAAACTGAAGCAGAACATCTAAGAGACTCTGGACCAGGCTGGTAAAATGGTGATCTGGGAGGAGAGTGGAAATCACCAGTTTTCTCTCTAGACTCCAACCTTGTCCTTTTAAAAATTGAGACCTGTCCCTTTCTTCACTGCTAACTCCCAGCCCAACCAAGTGGTGGCATATCTCTGATTACTCCTTTTATCTCACTTTTAGTCTTTCTTTCCTCCCAGATCGGGTGCTTGGGGGTCAGTAGATGCAGAATTAGGGGGTTGAGGCCTGGTTGGTTTTTCTAAGGTCAGAGGAATAGAGAGAAAGGATAAAGAGGAGTGGAGTGGGAGACCAGTGGGGGAGCAGAGTCGGGTAGATGCTGGTAGCCCAGATAGACGGTCTGATCTTGCCTTCCCTCTTCTCTCTTCCTAAGACCTGCAGAGCTGGGTTTCATTTGTTTGTTAGAGATTTTTGCTATAAGGCATATCTCTCACCAGAGAGACACAGAGAGACAGAAAGCAAGAAATCATCCTCTGGGGGGATGGCTATGCTGCAATCCCTTCTCCTCCATGCTCCCCTCAGGATATTGGGCACGCACATATACGTGCCTGGCGTGAGTTTCAAGCCTCCAGGTGCAGGACTGAAACCACAGTCTGTCATGTGGGAGTCTCACAGTGTAACCATCACCCCATCTGCTGCTCCTTGTTTTTTTGTTTTGTTTTGTTTTGTTTTGAGAGTTCTTTGTAATAGGGCGCATGCACTCACCAGAAAGAGAGAGACAGAGAGACAGAAAGTGAGAAATCATCCCCCAGGGAGGATGGCCACACGACAATACCTTCTCCAGATCTTGGGCATGCACACACGTTCCGGCATGAGTTTAAGCCAGCAGCTCTAGGACTCGAACCACGGTCGACTACATGGGACTATAACGACATAGCCATTACTCCAACTGCTGGTCCCTGTTTTTTTGTTTTTAATTTGCTACAGGGCACATGCACTTGTGATAGAGAGGCACAGAGAGAGAGAAGAAAAATGAGAAAGCACTCCCCAGGAGGGATAACCAACCCACAGTCCTTTCTCATCCCTTCTCCTTTCAGGACTTTTGGGCATACACACACACACACTCATCTGACGTGCTTTCAAGTTACCAAGTCTAGGATGTGGTATTCACATGTGGTATTCAGTCAGTCGTGTGGTATTCAGCTACCTTAAGTATTATGTTGTCTAGCTGGCCCACAGAGCTGGTGGCTTTGCAATGAAGTACTGGCTTGGACATCTTGGTCACTGTAGAGGTTATTCTTGGGGCCTCTTGTTTGAGCAGGAGCTTTGGGGCAAGCATAGAACCTCAACCCCAGCAGCCAGATTTGGCTGAAGGGCTGGTGGTGGTGAGCCTGGCACAGGCTTTTGATGAAGTCTCTGGGGCCCAGACAAGTCCAGCTCTTATGCTGGCTCTGCTCTATGCCCACAGCTTGACTCTCTGTGAGAGGGATGTTATGTGTATTCCCACCTCTGGTCCCAGCATCTAGTGTCATCTAAGTAAACAGGAGGAGTCACGTACACCGGCCTCTGGGAATGTAGTTTTTTTTCCATTTTCTAACTGGTACTCACCATGTTTGCTGTAGCTCACAAGTAGTGATGGGAATCAGGTGGACTGGTGGTGAGATTCTCAGTGATTATTGGAGTATTGGCATCATTAAAAACCCTACCAGGGGACCAGCAGGTGGCATGGTGGTTAAGGCACTGGACACTCCCACGTGGCCAACCACAGTTCAAGTCCCAGACCTGGTGGCTTGCTTTCTCACTTTCCCTCTTTGTATGTCTCTCTCTGGTCAAATTAAAATAAATGAATGAATAAATAAAATTAAATAAATAATTCTTTAAAAAAAAAATACCCTACCCATACCAGGCAAGCAGGTGGTGTGGTGGTTAAGGAGCTGGACTCCCACATGGCCGACTTTGGTTTGAGTCCTGAACCTGGTGGCTTGCTTTCTCACTTTCCCTCTCTCTCTGGCCAAATTAAAATAATAATAATAAATAAAATAAGTAATTAAAAAAAAAAGCCTTGTTTTTTAGTTTAGTTTTTTTTTTTTAATTATCATTACTCTTTCTTTCATGAAAGACAGAGAAAGAGGCACCCCCAACAGAGGCCTCACACTGTGATTGCCCCCAGTCTCAGCCAGCCCTCATCACAGACACTGGTGCACATGCCTGGCATGCCCAGGGAGGTCCCAAAATGCAAACCCAGCACCTCTCCTATGTGAGTTCGGCTGAACCACTGCTGCAAAAAACCCTGGTCCTCCTTTTTTTTTTTTTTTCCTTTAAATTGCTTTTTTTTATATATATATATCTGCCTTCACCAGAAAGAGAGGGAGAAAGCACCCCCAGTGTGGCGTAGTCACTCTACAACCCTTTGTCCACTTCTCATCCTGTAGCTGGCCCTCCTTTTTTGTTTTTGTTCTTTGTTTTGTTCTGTTTAAGAGGCTAGGCTAGGTCAGCAGTTAGGTCGCTGGATTCCATATGGCCAACCCCACAGTTTGAGTCTCAGACCTGGCAACCTGAGAAACACATTAGACATACGTATATGAGTGCCCAAATCTCTAAAGGAGAGAGAAATAGGAGGCAAAAAACTGTCACGTGACCATTTGCTATGAGAGGTGAATTCCTACCTTCCCTCTGTCTCTCTCTAGCAGGCACACATGCCTTCTGCCAAGTTTGAGGGGGAAAAAATAAATAAAAATAATAGACTAGCAGAAAACAATGAGCATTCTAATTATATGTGAACATAATAACTGCAAAAAACATCTATGCAAAAAACTCAAGTAGGGGGCAGCAGGTGGCATGGTGGCTAAAGTGCTAGACACTCCCACATGTCTCACCATGGTTCAAGTTCTGGACCTGGTGGCTTGCTTTCTCACTTTCTCTCTCTCTCTCTGTATCTCTCTCTGGTCAAATTAAAATAAATGAATGAGAAAAAAAAAAAAAACCCTCAAGTAGGCTTTTGAGAGTTCATCTCTAGATAAGCTTGAGAGAGGCTGACAGGAGGCTGGCAGATGGCATGGTGGTTAAGGGTGCTGGACTCCCAGAGAGTCAGCAATGATTTGAGTCCTGTACCTGGTGGCTTGTTTCCTCATTTTCCCTCTCTTTCTCTATATCTCTCTCTGGTCCAATTAAAAATTAATTAATTAATTAATTAAATTGGGGCCAGCAGGAGGCATAGTAATTAACTACTCTGTGGTTGGCCATGGTTCAAATCCCAGACCCAGCAGCTTCAAACTCATGCCGGGTGCGTGTGAGTCCAAAATTCAGAGAAGAGAATGGAGGAGAAAGGATTACACTATGGCCATCCCCTAGGGGGATGATTTCTCGCTTTCTGTCTCTCTGTCTCTCTCTGTCTCCTGGTAAGCACACATACCCTATAGCAATAATCTTTCGGGGAAAAAAAATTAACTAGATAAGTAATTTTTTAAAAAAGAAAAAAGGGCTGGGGTCTCCATGGAGTTCATATCAACATTTATTTTGAGAGATTTCTTTTTTTGCTATAGGGCATGCACACTTGCTGGAGAGACAGAGAGAGAGATAGAAAAACAGAAAGCAAAAAATCACCCCCAAAGGGGATGGCCACGCTGCAATCTCTTTTCCTCCATTCTCCTCCTGGGATCTTGGCATATGTACACACACCCCTGACGTGAGTTTTAAGTCACTGGGTCCAGGACTCAAACCATGGCCATGTGGCAGTCCGGTAACATAACTATTACACCATTTGCTAGTCCTGCTAATCAACATTTGATGAGGAATAAAGAGAAGAGATCGATAA
Source organism: Tupaia belangeri chinensis (assembly GCF_000334495.1). NCBI lineage: Eukaryota > Metazoa > Chordata > Mammalia > Scandentia > Tupaiidae > Tupaia > Tupaia belangeri. The sequence goes on along the minus strand of NW_006203821.1, from coordinate 1,198,960 downwards.
CTCCGAATAAAGAAATCTCACTGTTTTATTTGGTGGCTACAAGGGGTTGAATTAGCTGCCCACAAGGGGTTGAATTAACTGCCCTTTGCCCTTCTGTTCCTTATGATAGTAAGCTTCATGGACTCAGCCTCTGCTCAGCAGCATACCACAGTGTAGAGCTGGAAACCACATGCTGACTGATGTCTGAGTCTCTGGTCTGGTTAGCTGAAAACATGCAGGATCATACATGTATTATTTTTTTTTGGTAGAGGTTTTCACCTTAGGATGCATGTGCTCACCAGAGAGAGAGACATATACAGAGACCATGAGAGGCAAAGTGAGAAATCACCCCTCCTCCCCAGAGGGATGGCCATGCCACAATCCCTTCTCCTAGGATTTTGAGCACACAGGCACATGTGCCTGTCATGAGTTTTAAGTCACTGTTCTGGGACTGGAACCATGGTTGGCCATGTGGGAGTCCAGCTATATAACTACTATGCATCTGCTGGCCCCTGGATCATGCACGTATGCCCAGGATGCTGATGGGGTGGAGGACTGGAGGAGGAGGAGGATCACAGCATTACTTAGCCCTGTGGATGATTACTCTCTCATGCATGTTCTCCTGCATCCACGTGCTCTATCATGGATTCTAAAAATATTTTTTTAAAATGACGGTCTGGGAATCAGTGGATGCCATAATGGTCATGTCACTGGACTCTCACATAAGTCAACCACAGTTCAAGTCCTAGTCTCAGCAGCTTGAAACTCATGCTGGGTGCATGTGCATGTGTGCCCAAAAGTCCCAAGAGAATAGAGGAGAAGGGATTGTGGAGTGGCTATCCCATCTGGGGAGTGATTTCTGGCTTTCTGCCTCTCTGTCTCTGTGTCTCTGGCAAGCACATGCTCCCTAGAGCAAAAATCTCTCTTAGAAAAAGAAACGATGGCCTAGTGGTTAAAGGGGCCAGATACAACATGGCCAACCATGGTTCAAAACCTGGCTCCAGAGGCTTGATTGAAAAACATGGTGGGCACATGTGCACGCATGCCCTAAATCCCAACAGAATGGAGAAGTGGAGAAGAAGGGATTATGGCATGACCACATCCCTCAGGGAGTGCTTCCTCTCTCTCTCTCGCTCTCCTTTTCTCTTTCCTGTCTTTCTGTGGCAAGCACACATGCCCTCTGGTAATTAAAAAACAAGAGAGAGACTGTAGATTTTTTATTATTTAAAAACCATCATTGAATGGCTCCTGTTTAAGGGCTTTACTCTGTGCCAGGCGCTATACCTACATTATCCTATTTGACTCAGAGGAAACTGAGGCTTAGAAAGTTTACATTAATTGATTTAAAAATGCTTATTTACTGCCTTCTGCATGTCAAACACCAGGTTTGCAGTGGTGAACAAATCAGACATGGTCGCTGTTCTTCTGAAGTTTATATCATCTGATGAGGATAACTTGCCCACCTAGAAAGTGGTAAAGCAAGCGTTGTTGCTGTTGCAGCTGTTCTCTACCAACTTTGGGTACACAGAATATTCATTTGTTCATGATGTCCACTCCCCACTGAGATTTACATAACTACCATTTATTTAAAAATTAAGCATCATGGGACCAGCAGTTGGCGTAATGGCTATGTCGCTGGACTCCCATGTAGTCGACCGCGGTTCGAGTCCCGGACCCGGTGGCTTAAACATGCCAGGTGCGTGTGCGTGCATGCCGTGTGTGCCCAAGATCCCAAGAGGAGAATGGAGGAGAAGGGATTGTGGTGTGGCCATCCCCCCTGTGGGGTGATTTCTTGCTTTCTGTCTCTCTGCCTCTCTGTCTGTCTGGTGAGCGCATGTGCCCTATAGCAAAAATCTCTCCAATAAATAAATAAATAAATAAATAAAAATTAAGCATCATTATTAATCATATACCTAACAGAAAACTAGAACCTTGATAATAAATCTACATATTTGGGGGCCAGCAGGTGGCATGGTGGAAAGGGGTGCTGGACTCCCACATGGCTGACCATGGTTTGATCCTGGACCTGGCGGCTTACTTTCTTACTCTCTCTCTCTCTCTCTGTCCCTCTCTGCTCAAATTAAAAATAAAGTAGTTAAAGTTAGATAAAATAATAAAAATAAATAAAGTCAAATAAAATAATTATTTAAAAAATCTACATGTAGAAGGGAATTTCAAAAAGTTTGTGAAAAAATTGAATTAAAGTATTAGTGGGACTTGCAGGACTCCCACATGGCCAACCATGATTTGAGTCCAGACCTGGTGGCTTGAAAATCACACTGGACATGTGTGTGTGCACCCAAAATCCCAAGAGGAGGATAGAAGAGAAAGGATTGTGGCATGGTCATCACCTCTGGGGGGTAGATTTCTAACTTTCTCTCTCTCTGTCTCTCTTCAGCAAGTACATTTGCCCATGGCAAAAAAAAAAAAAAGAAAAAGAAAAGAAAAACCCTAAATTTTTTTAAAAGTATGAGTATATTTTAGTGCACAAACATTTGAAGTCACAAGCAGTAGTTTTCCATACTTTTTTCATACATATTTTTCATAAATCTTTTGAAGACCCCCCTCATACATATGTACATACCCCACCCCATTCCTCTGGGTCCCCTAAGCCAAGGAAAATACCATCCTGAATCTTGTGTTCATTCTTTAGTTTCTTTTTTGTGTAGTTTTATCTCATCTCTATATATTCTAAAAAGTGTGTTTGTATTTTAGTTGTTTCTTTTTATTTTATTTTTTTTAAATATTTATTTATTCATTCTTTTATTTTTTAATTTGACCAGAGAGAGACAGAAGGGGAGAGAGAGAGAGAGGAAGTGAGAAAGCAAGCCACCAGATTCAGGACTCGAACCCTGGTCAGCCATGTGGGAGTGTCCAGTGCCTTAACCACCACGCCACCTGCTGGTCCCCTCTTTTTATTTATTTTAAAGAATTATTTTATTTACCTTTTAATTACTTATTTTTAATCTGACCAGAAAAGGACAGAAAGAAAGAGGGAGAGAGGGAAAAAATGAGAAAGCAAGCTGCCAGATCTGACACTTGAACCATGCACAGTTAGCCATTTGGGAATCCAGCGCCCTTAACCACCATGCCACCTGCTGGCCCCCAGTTGTTTCTTAACTTTATGAAAAGGTTATCATGCCACATATAATCTTCTGGGACTTTTTTTACTTGATATTTTAAAGCTAAGATTCAATTCTCTTGATTGTCACTGTGGTGATTCACTCATGTTGACTGCTGGATGATATTCCTTACCACCTTATTCCTTATTCATCCATTCATTCTCTTGTCAATAGACAACTGGGTTGCTTCTATCCATTTTTTTTTTCTCCCAGGGAACCTTTTTAAATTTTTTTAAAAATTATTTTATTTTATTTAACTTTGTTTATTTATTTTAATTTGACCAGAGAGGGACAGAGAAAGAGAAAGTGAGAAAGCAAGTCGCTAGGCCTGAGACTCGAACCTCAGTTGACCATGTGGGGGTCTGGCACCTAAGGGCATGCCACCTGCTGCTCCCCAGGGAACCTTTTTCATAGGTAGCATGAATCCTGAGCACCCTCAGATTTGCAGCAGTGGCTGGGATCTGGGAATATCACTGAGTGAAATGCATTGAGGGTTAAAGGAGCCTGAAGTCAGGAGGTCGGTGGGCTTTCAGAACACAAGAAGACCTCTCATGGACCGTTTCTCTTCCATGAAATCAGAGCTCCGGGCCCCTTGGATGCCCTCTGATCTGCTCTCAGCAGTTCTTCCTGCCAATAGGTGGATTAGATGGACCCTCCACCTTTGCTGTAACTCTGTTCCTGTCCATCCCCAAGCTGAATGCTGGAGGAAAGAAGCACAGGCTCTCATCTGTGTTTCTTCTGTCTCCTCATAGGTGTACTGGGTGGGACCCCTGCTGGGCGCCATCTTTGCCGGCCTCACCTTTGAATTCATGGGAAAGCTTGTGACCCATATGACCTGTGTTGATGTGAAGATGGTACAACCTGCCAGTGTGTCCTCTTCCTTCTTCTCCACCACCATGTACCTTCCAGCCCTGGGTTCCAAGTCCCTCACCAAGCCCTGAGTACAACTGAACCCCTTTCTCCAAGGTTTACTCCCCTTCCCCATATTATCCTTTTCTCTCCTTGACCCCCAGACCTAACCACCTATCCCCAGATCTTTCGCTGGGGATTAGGTTTAGGACTCCTAGGTCCTGATCACATTTACTGTACAGGGCATTAGAACCACCCACTGCTTCATACCTATGACTCACTTTTCTTCCTCGTACTATTTCTTTCTTATCCCCCTGTGAGCTAGAAAAGGCGAAGTACAGATGATTCTGAGATTTAACTACCAACCCCTCTTCTCCTCAGTCCTCCATCCCATTCCGAGCTATCTGTGGAAGATACTTTCTTCCCCTGTCTCTGTGTTTTAAAAAACCAGGCAGAGGAGTTGGAAAGGGAGGTGCTGGCATAGGCTGGGGGTAGGGAACCCCGGGCTTGGAGCTCCTTACCCCCACCCCCACCTTTACCCCAGACACTCAGAGGAGCTTGGAGGCCCCCAAGAGCATAGCTTTAGCCCCACAAAGGGAACTCAGCTTGATGGACCATCCAAGTAGAGCTGAGGAATATTCTAACATAGACGTCAAGACTATGGACCCCAACTTTGACACAAATAGAAGGGCAGACAATTTCAGTCCCCCTGTTCTTGAGCTATCCCTCTGAGTCTCTCCAGCTCTGATCCCATCCCCACCCCCACCCTCAGTCCCATGGCTTTCTAGGCTCATCTCCCAATTGAGGAGGAAAAGGAAAACCCAGCAGCTTTATCAGATGTGTGGCAGTGGGCCCAGTCCTCCACAGCTGTGAAAGGGTTAAGAGGCTGGGCTAGCTACCACAGCTACCGCAGCCTGCCCCTCCCAGGGATTAAGAGCCCTCTATAAAGGGGACGGTCCACCCTGGCTAGGCTAGGGGGGTATCAGGGACCCAGGCATTGTGCCCATCCCCCCTGCCATGTGGGAACTGCGGTCAGCCTCCTTCTGGAGGGCCATATTTGCTGAGTTCTTTGCCACTCTCTTCTATGTCTTCTTCGGGTTGGGGGCTTCACTGCGTTGGGCTCCTGGCCCCCTGCATGTCCTGCAGGTGGCTCTGGCCTTTGGCCTGGCCCTGGCTACACTGGTGCAGGCTGTGGGCCACATCAGTGGAGCCCATGTCAACCCTGCAGTCACTTTTGCCTTCCTCGTGGGCTCCCAGATGTCTCTGCTCCGTGCCTTCTGCTATATGGCAGCCCAGCTCCTGGGAGCCGTGGCTGGGGCTGCTGTGCTGTATAGCGTTACCCCACCTGCCGTCCGAGGAAACCTAGCGCTCAACACGGTAATGGTTGGCTGAGAGAGGCTGGGGTACCTGATTGCCCTGACTCCCTGCCTGGTGCAGGTGAATCAGCTCCCCTGGGGTCTGGGACAATGGGTGTGTACACGTGTGTCTGTGTGTGCGTGTGTCAGGGTAGGGAGGATTAACAGGTGGCTTGGAGGGGTAAGGAAAACATAGAACCCTAAACTGAGAATCGAAACTGAGTTTGAGTTCTGGCTCTCCTTCCAACTCCTTGCAAGTTCTTGAGGAAACATATTACCTTAGGGAGCCTCAGTTTCCTCATCCATGGAAGTGGGTGCAATTATTTCCACCACAAAGGAGAACTGTTCAGGGAAATTAAGCTACAAATACAATGACTATGAAGGGGGTTGTTGTTATCCTTCCTTTCCAGGGTACTGATGCCATAAGGGGGTCCCTGCTTGGGAAACCTGAAGAGGTAACGCTGTGGCAGCCCTAATGAACTGACTCTCTTCTTCTTCCTTTGCCCAGTTGCACCCTGGGGTGAGTGTGGGCCAGGCCACCACGGTGGAGATCTTCCTAACGCTCCAGTTCGTGCTCTGCATCTTTGCCACATATGATGAGAGGCGGAACGGCCGCCTGGGTTCCGTGGCCCTGGCTGTGGGTTTCTCCCTCACCCTGGGGCACCTCTTTGGGGTAAGCAGGAGAGGGGAAGAACTTCTAATTCAAGGATCCTAGGGCCCCAGAACCTTTCCTGACTTTTAAGGGTTTTTCCCATCCACCTGACTGTTGAAAAATAACATTATCCACCTCACTCTGTAACAGCTGGCACAGAGTCATCAATGTGCCCTGTCTTTCATGACTAGTTCTTCTTGACCTCCAGGTAGAAATGCAGGCGTTATGGATAGACAAGGGCTTTGACTATGGATCCATAGGCTGTCCCCAGATGGACATCCCATTATGGGAACCCCTGGAGAGTCAGGCTGCTTGTCGTTCCCCCTTTGCTGCTGAGTGGAGCCAAGATGCCGGCTCTCAGGGGGCAATGTGGGTGGAGAGAGAAGGTTTGTGGAATAGGGAGGTGTCTCAGTTACAATTATGTCTTTTGCAGATATATTATACTGGTGCAGGCATGAATCCTGCCCGCTCCTTTGCTCCTGCCATTCTCACCCGGAACTTCACCAACCACTGGGTGAGTGAGGGAAGGGGGCCCTTTCTGGATGGGTGTGGGCTGCAAGTTCCAGACCTGGTTCCTGCTTTCCATTTGGATGTGTTGCCTGCTCTACCAGATCTTGGCTAAGGGACCTGTCAGGGAGTTTGATAGGAATGAGAAAGACTCATTGTTTTCCTAGAAAATGAGGCTGTTTCTCATATTGCTCCTTCTCTGGTTAGTCAGAGATTTTTATTGATATCACTGGGGGCCCAAACTAGGAGCTGAAAGGATAGACAAACAAATATGAAGACAAAAACTTCTGCTGTTGGAGATCAGGTGTGTTGTGAGCACAGTTAGGCCTGGGCTAACACTTTACTAGCCTTTTGTGTGACTGAACAACTCAAGCATTCGGTGCCTCAGCTTCCTTAACTATAAATTAGGGTGTTATGAGAAATAAGTGTGAAGGTTATAACTGTGAAACATTTAGCACTGAATTTATTGAGATTATTTATCTAAATAAATGCAGGTTACGTTTAAGTTGTTTTGGCCATAAGCAAGTCAAACACTAAAATAACAAAAAAGTTTTCAAAGCTGTACGTCCATTTTGATAGCAGTGTTATTCACAATAATCAAGAGACAGAAGCATCACAAGTGCTGCTTGATGGATGAATGAATAAACAGAAAGTGGTATATAGATAAATGAAATGTTATTCAGCCTTAAAAAGGAAAGAAGATATGATACATGTTACAATATGGATGTACCTTGAGGACATTATCCTAAGTAAAATAAACCAGTCACAAAAAGACATAATATTCTATGAGTCCACTTTTTTTTAGAATAATATTTTAAGAATTATTTATTTAATTTTATTTATTCATTCATCTATTTGAATTTGATCAGAGAGAGATACAGAGAGAGGGAGAGGAAAAGTGAGAAAGCAAGCCTCCAGGTCTGGGACTCAAACTATGGTTGACCATGTGGGAGTGTCCAGCACCTTAACCACCATACCACCTTCTAGCCCCAGTGATTCCACTTTTATGAGAGTTTAAAGTACTTAAATTCACAGAAACAAAGAAGGCTGGTTGTCCCTCACTGTTGAAGCGGGGCAGAGGGGGAGGGGCCATAGGCAGTTATTGCCTAGTGAGTGTAGAGTTTCAGGGTTTTTTAAATTTAATTTATTTTATTAATTTAATTTTACTCATCATACTCATCATTCTTATTTTATTTATTTTATTTTTTAGTTTTTGGAGAGATTTTCACTATAGGGCGCATGCGCTCATCAGACAGAGAGAGACATAGAGACAGAAAGCGAGAAATCACCCCCCAGGGAGGATGGTCACGCCGCAATCCCTTCTCCTCCATTCTCCTCTCGGGATCTTGGGTATGCACGCACACGCGCCCACCGTGAGTTTTAAGCCACCGGGTCCGGGACGCAAACCGCAGTCGACTGTGTGGGAGTCCAGCGACATAGCCATTACACTAACTGCTGGTTCCCTCATCATTCTTATTTTAATTGAACAGAGAGAGACACAGAGAGAGAGAGACAGGGAAATTGAGAAAGCAAGTCACCAGGTATGGGACTTAAACCATGGTCAGCCATTTGGGAGTCCAGTACCTTAACCACCACACACTTGTTGGTTCCAGAGTTTCAGTTTGACAAGATGGAGAAGTTCTTGAAATGGATTGTATAACAATGCAAATATACTTTGCACTACTGAGCTATATACTTAAAACCTCTTTTTAAAAGAATTATTTATTTATGTATTTATTTTCAAATTTCATCAGAGAGAGAGAGAGAGGAGGGGAAGTGAGAAAGCAAGCATCAGGTCCAGGACTCAAACCACAGTTGGCCATAGGGCAATCCAGCACCTTAACCACCATGCCACCTGCCAGCCTCTTAAAATGTTTAATATGGTAAATTTTATGTAATTTCTTTTTACCACAATTAAAATTTTTTTCAAAGAAATAAGTAAAGTACTGTAAATTGATAACAACAAATACAAGTTACATGTGCTAAAAAGGTATGGGATAAAGGAATAACTTAATGAATTTAAAGGAATTTGTGAGTTTTGAGGTACAAGCAGTACAATAGAGTTGAATTTAAAACACAAATACATGAAAATTTCTACTTAAATAATGCCCTACTGTGTCAAGAGTAGAATGTCCAGTTTTCCACAGAGGGAGGTGGAAAAAGATCAGTCTTGCTACTAGTCCCCTCCCTAAACATGACTATTTCTTTTCTCTTCCTATAGGTGTACTGGGTGGGCCCAATCATTGGAGGAGGTCTTGGCAGCCTCCTCTACGACTTTCTCCTCTTCCCCCGACTCAAGAGTGTTTCTGAGAGACTGTCTATCCTCAAGGGTGCCAGACCTAGTGACCCCAATGGACAACCAGAGGGCACAGGGGAACCTGTTGAACTGAAGACCCAGGCCCTGTAAAAGCTCCAGCTGGATAGAGGGAGTAGAAAGCTTCTGAGTTTATGTCAAGGGGCTGAGACTGCCCCTAGATGAAGAAAGAGACCTTGGGGAGGGGCATGTACTTCTTTATTTTTTAACTTATGTTGTTTTTTTTTTTCTCTTTTTTGCTGTGTGAAATCTTTCAAGTTGCATTCATGAGCTGATTGGTGCAAACTTCCCTTCCTCCCCATCCCACTTCCCTTCGCCTTTTCCACAGAGGGAGGTGGAAAAAGATCAGTCTTGCTACTAGTCCCCTCCCTAAACATGACTATTTCTTTTCTCTTCCTATAGGTGTACTGGGTGGGCCCAATCATTGGAGGAGGTCTTGGCAGCCTCCTCTACGACTTTCTCCTCTTCCCCCGACTCAAGAGTGTTTCTGAGAGACTGTCTATCCTCAAGGGTGCCAGACCTAGTGACCCCAATGGACAACCAGAGGGCACAGGGGAACCTGTTGAACTGAAGACCCAGGCCCTGTAAAAGCTCCAGCTGGATAGAGGGAGTAGAAAGCTTCTGAGTTTATGTCAAGGGGCTGAGACTGCCCCTAGATGAAGAAAGAGACCTTGGGGAGGGGCATGTACTTCTTTATTTTTTAACTTATGTTGTTTTTTTTTTTTCTCTTTTTTGCTGTGTGAAATCTTTCAAGTTGCATTCATGAGCTGATTGGTGCAAACTTCCCTTCCTCCCCATCCCACTTCCCTTCGCCGTGTGGGCATGACTGTGAGTGCATGACTGTGCGTATGAATGTGGGTGAGTGTGGCCGTGTCTGAGTTTTAGGACATGAAAGCTAGGGAAGGGAAAAGAGGTGTCATCCTTCCCTCCTCCAATTCAGTGTGGTGAGCACAGGGAACCGAGACCTTAAGTTTCTGGCCTTTACCCTGCTGCCAGTCAAGTGTATGATTCTTAATTTACGAGTGAGCAGCGAATCATGGAGTTCCTCTTCACAGGAGGAAGACATAGAGTGGAGGAGACAAGGCATTCCAAGGATTGAAAGAAGGGACTTGAGGGAGGTGGGTGGGAGGGGAAATGGAAATATCGGCCCCAGAACAGGATGTAATTGTACCAAAAAACTGGGTGAAAGTTAATGGGAGAATATGGCCTACTAATCTCAGGGATGCTTGCCCCAGGGAGTTGGGTGAGGAAGTAGCTCTGAGAAAAGTGAATACTGGGATTTGAGCTGTTCTGTAAAGCCACATAAACTGTCTACATCCACTGGCTGGGTTGTGTGTTCATTCTGGCATAATGGATCTCTTCGGAGGCCCTGGGCCAGGGAGCTCCCAACCCAAATAAGGGCTGGGTGAGCCTAGAATCCAGAAACTCTCAGCAGCATAACCGTCTTCCAGACATCCCCTGGAGTAACCTGGCTGATGGTACTGAAGTCTCAGAATTGCTCTCTATGGCCCAAACAGGAAATCTGATGCCTGGAACAAATGCAGGGGTGAGAGACGGGGGACAGGAGGAAGAGAGGCTTTGACCCTTGGAGTTTTTATTTAGAGCAAATCAAAAACATTTTTTCAAATGGCATCTTTCTGCTTTTATCACTAGTTCCATAGTCTTTTCTTTTTGTGTGTGTGTCTTTTCACTTCAATCTGTTCTTTCATCTTGCAGCAAGTTTCTTCTAACTCTCCCTCATATCCCAGAAATTGATTCCCTCTATTCAAATACTTAATAATTTCAGGAGATAATATTCGTTTGAGTCCTACCTTCTTTTGTTGTTGGCAAAATACACTCATCTCAGCAGAGGAGATCCTCAACTGGCCAATGGATATTTACTGCTGATCTCTACCGTTTATGAGCCTCCTGCATACTTCGCAAGCTTTACCTAAGCCTGTAGTATGACAGACAACGCCCCCCTCAAAAGACCGCCACCTGCCGGTACCTCAGCTCCCTTCCTCCCAATAAAACCTAACTTTTCTAACTAACCTTGGACGACTTTGCAATAGTCCACTTGACTAGAAGGGGAAGAGTGTTTGCAAATGCACCGCTAATCGGACCTTGAACCCTATTATCTCTCAGAAGAAAATCCACAGCGCTGTGAATTTTAGGACACTATAGGGAATCGACTCAGATAAACAGTCCTTGTACTGTACTCGCCTCCCATTTCGTTCCTTCATCACCAATCTCCCCCCTCGCTCAAACCCAGTGGACCAGCCCGGCTCGCCCCGCCCCGCTCGCGACGCGGGCGTGGACTCGTCCCGCCGAACCAGGTGGCGGGAAAGTTTTCGGCCCGGGGCTGGGGGCTGCTGCCGCGGGGCTCCTGAGGACCCGCGGGGATCGGGTGAGTGTGTGGCAGGAGGGCTCTGTGCAGACACAGATCCCTTAGAAGACGCGGGGGCAGTCCTTGAAGGTGCCGTATTCCTTCTCCCGCCACCAAATTGAAAGGTAGGGGGCGGGGCGCGCTCTAGACGCGCATGCGCAATACTATCCCGCCAGCGCCTAGGTCTGGAGTCGCGTGGTTCCCAGGGCTCTTGCGATACGTTCTCCTGGTATACGCCGGTCCTCGCGTCATTCTGCTCTGCTTGGGCCTTACGCGAAAGTGTGCCGTGATGAGAATGGGCCTGCAACCCTAAAAGAAGGTTTCTGGGGATTTCCTCATGGGAGCTCCCCTTCCAGTTCACATCCAAAAGAACAGTCGTGCGGCGTGGTGGTCAGCAGAGGTCGGAATTCACAGGGCGCTGGACATACGTCTTGGGTTGTTATGGCGTGGAT